>NW_026736791.1:0-59000 GCF_949786415.1 Peromyscus eremicus | reverse complement strand
TCAGCAAGTACAGTGTATCGGACTGAAGAGGAGCTTCTGTTCTTGTCAGTTTCCTAATCAGAGTTGAACTACATATGGTCCTTGTGTGTAGGAAGCACAGTTCTTTTGTTCTGAGCAAGCTCACTGTTTGGACCCCATAGGAAACACAGTAGAGTAGAAGAGTGCTCTTTTCTCTATAGCAGAGTGTGTTTCTTGTAAGGTGAGCTAGCGTTTGTGTCTCAGTCCTAAATGGAGTGGAATTACATGCAGTTTCTGGTCCTATGAGCAAGAGTTGTTTTATGGTAAGAATAGTCACTATTGCGCTGCCATTGACATACACAGGACAATTAGCCCTGGCATCTGTTCCCAGCAAGTACAGTGTATTGGACTGAAGAGGATCTACTGTTCTTGTCAGGTTCCTAAGCAGAATTGAACTAGATATGGCCGTGTGTGTAGGAAGCACAGTTCTTTTGTTCTGAACAAGCTCACTGTTCGGACCCCATAGGAAACACAGTAGAGTAGAAGAGTGCTCTTTTCTAAAAAGCAGAGAGTGTTTCTTGTAAGGCGAGCTAGCGTTTGTTTCCCAGTCCTAAATGGCGTTGAATCACATGCAGTTTGTGTTCCTAGGAGCAAGAGCTGTTTTCTGTTAAGGAAAGTCACTATTGTGCTCTCATTGCCATACACAGTGCAAATAGCACTCGCGTCTTTTCCCAGCAAGTACAGTGTATTGGTCTGAAGAGGAGCTACTGTTCTTGTCAGTTTCCTAAGCAGAGTTGAACTAGTTATGGCCCGTGTGTAGGAAGCACAGTTCTTTTGTTCTGAGCAAGTACACTGTTCTGGCCTTATAGGAAACACAGTAGAGTAGATGATTGCTCTTTTCTCAAAAGCAGAGTGTGTTTCTTGTAAGGCGAGTTAGCGTTTGTTTCCCAGTCCTTAATGGAGTTGAATCCCATGCAGTTTCTGGTCCTACGAACAAGAGTTGTTTTCTGGTTAGGAAAGTCACTATTGCGCTCCCGTTGCCATACACAGGGCAAATAGCACTCGCGTGTTTTCCCAGCAAGTGCAGTGTATTGGACTGAATAGGAGCTACTGTTCTTGTCAGTTTCCTAAGCAGAGTTGAACTACATATGGTCCTTGTGTGTAGGAAGCACAGATCTTTTGTTCTGAGCAAGCTCACTGTTTGGACCTCATAGGAAACACAGTAGAGTAGAAGAGTGCTCTTTTATCTAAAGCAGAGTGTGTTTCTTGTAAGGTGAGCTAGCATTTATGTTTCAGTCCTAAATGGAGTGGAATCACATGCAGTTTCTGGTTCTATGAGCAAGAGTTGTTTTAAGGTAAGAATAGTCACTATTGCGCTGCCATTGCCATACACAGGACAAATAGCACTGGCATCTGTTCCCAGCAAGTACAGTGTATTGGACTGAATAGGAGCTACTGTTCTTGTCAGTTTCCTAAGCAGAGTTGAACTACATATGATCCTTGTGTGTAGGAAGCACAGTTCTTTTGTTCTGAGCAAGCTCACAGTTCGGACCCCGTAGGAAACAAAATAGAGTACAAGAGTGCCCTTTTCTCAAAAGCAGAGTGTGTTTCCTGTAAGGCGAGACAGCGTTTGTTACCCAGTACTAAATGGAGTTGAATCCCATGCAGTTTGTGGTCCTACCAGCAAGAGTTGTTTTCTGGTAAGAAGAGTCACTATTGTGCTCCCATTGTCATACACAGGGCAAATAGCACAGGCATCTGTTCCCAGCATGTACAGTGTATTGGACTGAAGAGGAGCTACTGTTCATGTCAGTTTCCTAAGCAGAGTTGAACTAGATATGGCCCGTGTGTGTAGGAAGCACAGTTCTTTTGTTCTGAGCAAGTACACTGTTCTGGCCCTATAGGAAACACAGTAGAGTAGAAGAGTGCTCTTTTCTCAAAAGCAGAGTGTGTTTCTTGTAAGGCGAGCTAGCGTTTCTTTCCCAGTCCTAAATGGAGTTGAATCCCATGCAGTTTCTAGTCCTACGAACAAGAGTTGTTTTCTGGTAAGGAAAGTCACATTGCGCTCCCATTGCCATACACTGTGCAAATAGCACTCGTGTCTGTTCCCAGCAAGTACAGTGTATTGGACTGAAGAGCATCTACTGTTCTTGTCAGGTTCCTAAGCAGACTTGAACTAGATATGGCCGTGTGTGTAGGAAGCACAGTTTTTTTGTTCTGAGCAAGCTCACTGTTCGGAACCCTTAGGAAACACAGTAGAGTAGAAGAGTGCTTTTTTCTCAAAAGCAGAGTGTGTTTCTTTTAAGGCGAGCTACCGTTTGTTTCCCATTCTTAATGGAGTGGAATCACATGCCGTTTCTGGTCCTATGAGCAAGAGTTGTTTTCTGGTAAGGAAAGTCACTATTGTGCTCCCATTGCCATACACAGTGCAAATAGCCCTCCTGTCTCTTCCCAGCAAGTACAGTGTACTGGACTGAAGAGGAGCTACTGTTCTTGTCAGTTTCCAAAAAGAGTTGAACTAGATATGGCCCCTGTGTGTATTAAGCACAGTTCTTTTTTTCTGAGCAAGCTCACTGTTCTGGCCCTATAGGAAACAGAGTAGAGTAGAAGAGTGCTCTTTTCTCAAAAGCAGAGTGTGTTTCTTGTAAAGCAAGCTAGAGTTTGTTTCCCAGTCCTAAATGGAGTTGAATCACATGCAATTTTTTGTTCTATGAGCAAGAGTTGTTTTCTGGTAAGATGAGTCACTATTGTGCTCCAATTGCCATACACAGTGTAAATAGCACTCACGTCTGTTCCCAGCATGTACAGTGTATTGGACTGAAGAGAAGCTACTGTTCTTGTGAGTTTCCTAAGCAGAGTTGAACTAGATATGGCCCGTGTGTGTAGGAAGCACAGTTCATTTGTTCTGAGCAAGCTAACTGTTCTGGCCCTATAGGAAACACAGTAGAGTAGAAGAGTGCTCTTTTCTCAAAAGCAGAGTGTGTTTCTTGTAAGGTGAGCTAGAGTTTGTTTCCCAGTCCTAAATGGAGTTGAGTCACATGCAGTTTCTGGTCGTACGAGCAAGAGTTGTTTTCTGGTAAGATGAGTCACTATTGTGCTTCAATTGCCATACACAGTGCAAATAGCACTCACGTCTGTTCTCAGCAAGTACAGTGTATCAGACTGAAGAGGAGCTGCTGTTCTTGTCAGTTTCCTAAGCAGAGTTGAACTAGATATGGCCGTGTGTGTAGGAAGCACAGTTCTTTTGTTCTGAGCAAGCTCACTGTTCGGACCCCATAGGAAACACAGTAGAGTAGAAGATTGCTCTTTTCTAAAAAGCAGAGAGTGTTTCTTTTAAGGCGAACTAGCGTTTGTTTCCCATTCCTAAATGGAGTGGAATCACATGCAGTTTCTTGTCCTATGAGCAAGAGTTGTTTTCTGGTAAGGAAAGTCACTATTGTGCTCCTATTGCCATACACAGTGCAAATAGCCCTCCCGTCTCTTCCCAGCAAGTACAGTGTACTGGACTGAAGAGGAGCTACTGTTCTTGTCAGTTTCCAAAAAGAGTTGAACTAGATATGGCCCCTGTGTGTATTAAGCACAGTTCATTTTTACTGAGCAAGCTCACTGTTCTGGCCCTATAGGAAACAGAGTAGAGTAGAAGAGTGCTCTTTTCTCAAAAGCAGAATGTGTTTCTTGAAAAGCGAGCTAGAGTTTGTTTCCCAGTCCTAAATGGAGTTGAATCACATGCAATTTTTTGTTCTATGAGCAAGAGTTGTTTTCTGGTAAGACGAGTCACTATTGTGCTCCAATTGCCAAACACAGTGTAATAGCACTCACGTCTGTTCCCAGCAAGTACAGTGTATTGGACTGAAGAGGAGCTACTGTTCTTCTCAGTTTCCTAAGCAGAGTTGAACTAGATATGGCCCGTGTGTCTAGGAAGCACAGTTCATTTGTTCTGAGCAAGCTAACTGTTCTGGCCCTATAGGAAACACAGTAGAGTAGAAGAGTGCTCTTTTCTCAAAAGCAGAGTGTGTTTCTTGTAAGGTGAGCTAGAGTTTGTTTCCCAGTCCTAAATGGAGTTGAGTCACATGCAGTTTCTGGTCGTACGAGCAAGAGTTGTTTTCTGGTAAGATGAGTCACTATTGTGCTTCAATTGCCATACACAGTGCAAATAGCACTCACGTCTGTTCTCAGCAAGTACAGTGTATCGAACTGAAGAGGAGCTGCTGTTTTTGTCAGTTTCCTAAGCAGAGTTGAATTAGATATGGCCGTGTGTGTAGGAAGCACAGTTCTTTTGTTCTGAGCAAGCTCACTGTTCGGAACCCTTAGGAAACACAGTAGAGTAGAAGAGTGCTCTTTTCTAAAAAGCAGAGAGTGTTTATTTTAAGGCGAGCTAGCGTTTGTTTCCCATTCCTAAATGGAGTGGAATCACATGCAGATTCTTGTCCTATGAACAAGAGTTGTTTTCTGGTAAGGAAAGTCACTATTGTGCTCCCATTGCCATACACAGTGCAAATAGCCCTCCCGTCTCTTCCCAGAAAGTACAGTGTATTGGACTGAAGAGGAGCTACTGTTCTTGTCAGTTTCCAAAAAGAGTTGAACTAGATATGGCCCCTGTGTGTATTAAGCACAGTTCTTTTTTTCAGAGCAAGCTCACTGTTCTGGCCCTATAGGAAACACAGTAGAGTAGAAGAGTGCTCTTTTCTCAAAAGCAGAGTGTGTTTCTTGTAAAGCGAGCTAGAGTTTGTTTCCCAGTCCTAAATGGAGTTGAATCACATGCAATTTTTTGTTCTATGAGCAAGAGTTGTTTTCTGGTAAGACAAGTCACTATTGTGCTCCAATTGCCATACACAGTGTAAATACCACTCGCGTCTGTTCCCAGCAAGTACAGTGTATTGGACTGAAGAGGAGCTACTGTTCTTGTCAGTTTCCTAAGCAGAGTTGAACTACATATGGTCCGTGTGTGTAGGAAGCACAGTTCTTTTGTTCTGAGCAAGCTCACTGTTTGGACCCCATAGGAAACACAGTAGAGTAGAAGAGTGCTCCTTTCTCTAAAGCAGTGTGTTTCTTGTAAGGAGAGCTAGAATTTGTTTCCCAGTCCTAAATGGAGTTGAATCACATGCAGTTTCTGGTCCCACGAGCAAGAGTTGTTTTCTGGTAAGAAGAGTCAATATTGCGCACCCATTGTCATACACATGGCAAATAGCACTTGCGTCTGTTCCCAGCAAGTACAGTTTATTGGACTGAAGAGGAGCTACTGTTCTTGTCAGTTTCCTAAGCAGAGTTGAACTAGTTATGGCCCGTGTGTAGGAAGCACTGTTCTTTTGTTCTGAGCAAGTTCACTGTTCTGGCCTTATAGGAAACACAGTAGAGTAGAAGATTGCTCTTTTCTCAAAAGCAGAGTGTGTTTCTTGTAAGGCGAGTTAGCGTTTGTTTCCCAGTCCTAAATGGAGTTGAATCCCATGCAGTTTCTGGTCCTACGAGCAAGAGTTGTTTTCTGGTTAGAAGAGTCACTATTGCGCTCCCATTGTCATACACAGGGCAAATAGCACTGGCATCTGATCCCAGGATGTACAGTGTATTGGACTGAAAAGGATCTACTGTTCTTGTCAGGTTCCTACGCAGAATTGAACTAGATATGGCCATGTGTGTAGAAAGCACAGTTCTTTTGTTCTGAGCAAGCTCACTGTTTGGACCCCATTGGAAACACAGTAGAGTAGAAGAGTGCTCTTTTCTCAAAAGCAGAGCGTGTTTATTGAAAGGCGAGCTAGTGTTTGTTTCCCAGTCAGAAATGGAATTGAATCCCGTGCAGTTCCTGGTCCTACGAGCAAGAGATTTTTCAGGTAAGAAGAGTCACTATTGCGCTCCCATTGTCATAAACAGTGCAAATAGCACTGGCATCTGTTCCATGCATGTGCAGAGTATTGGACTGAAGAGGATCTACTGTTCTTTTCAGTTTCCTAAGCAGAGTTGAACTAGATATGGCCCCTGTGTGTAGGAAGCACAGTTCTTTTGTTCTGAGCAAGCTCACTGTTTGGACCCCATAGGAAACCCAATAGAGTAGATGAGTGCTCTTTTCTCAAAAGCAGAGTGTGTTTCTTGTAGGTGAGCTAGCGTTTGTTTCCCAGTCCTAAATGGAGTTGAATCCCATGCAGTTTCTGGTCCTACGAGCAAGAGTTGTTTTCTGGTAAGAAGAATCACTATTGTGCTCTCAATGTCATACACAGTGCAAATAGCATTGTCGTCGGTTCGCAGCATGTACAGTGTATTGGACTGAAGAGAATCTACTGTTCTTGTCAGGTTCCTAAGCAGAATTGAACTAGATATGGTCGTGTGTGTAGGAAGCATAGTTCTTTTTTTCTGAGCAAGTTCACTGTTCTGGCCCTATAGGAAACACAGTAGAGTAGAAGAGTGCTCTTTTCTCAAAAGCAGAGTGTGTTTCTTGTAAGGCGAGCTAGCGTTTCTTTCCCAGTCCTAAATGGAGTTGAGTCACTTGCAGTTTCTGGTCCTACGAGCAAGAGTTTTTTTCTGGTAAGAAGAGTCACTATTACGCTCCCATTGTCATACAGAGGGCAAATAGCACTGGTGCCTGTTCCCAGCATGTGCAGTGTATTTGACTGGAGGGTATACTGTTCTTGTCAGTATCATAAGCTGAATTGAACTAGATATGGCCGTGTGTGTAGGAAGCACACTTCTTTTGTTCTGTGCAATCTCACTGTTCTGGCCCAATAGGAAACACAGTAGAGTAGAAAAGTGCTCTTTTCTCAAAAGCAGAGTGTGTTTCTTGCAAGGAGAGCTAGCGTTTTTTTTTCCCAGTCCTATATGGAGTTGAATCACATGCAGTTTCTGATCCTACGAGCAAGAGTTGTTTTCTGGTAAGAAGAGTCACTATTGCGCTCCCATTGTCATACACAGGGCAAATAGCACTGGCGTCGGTTCCCAGCATGTACAGTGTATTGGACTGAAGAGAATCTACTGTTCTTCTCAGGTTCCTAAGCAGAAATGAACTAGATATGGCCGTGTATGTAGGAAGCACTGTTCTTTTGTTCTGAGCATGCTCACTGTTCGGACCCCATAGGAAACACAGTAGAGTAGAAGAGTGACCTTTTCTCTAAAGCAGAGTGTGTTTCTTGTAAGGCGAGCTAGCGTTTGTTTCCCAGACCTAAATGGAGTTGAATCCCATGCAGTTTCTGGTCCTACGAGCAAGAGTTGTTTTCTGGTAAGAAGAATCACTATTGCGCTCACAATGTCACACACAGTGCAAATAGCTTTGGCGTCGGTTCCCAGCAAGTACAGTGTATTGGACTGAAGAGGAGCTACTGTTCTTGTCAGTTTCCTATGCAGAGTTGAACTAGATATGGCCCGTGTGTGTAGGAAGCACAGTTATTTTTTTCTAAGCAAGCTCACTGTTCGGACCCCATAGGAAACACAGTAGTGTAGAGGAGTGCTCTTTTCTCAAAAGCAGAGTGTGTTTCTTGTAAGGCAGGCTAGCGTTTTTTTCCCAGTCCTATATGGAGTTGAATCCCATGCAGTTTCTGGTCCTACGAGCAAGAGTTGTTTTCTGGTCAGAAGAGTCACTATTGTGCTCCCATTGTCATACACAGGGCAAATAGCTCTGGCGTCGGTTCCCAGCAAGTACAGTGTATTGGACTGAAGAGGATCTACTGTTCTTGTCAGTTTCCTAAGCAGAATTGAACTAGATATGGCCGTGTGTGTAGGAGGCACAGTTCTCTTGTTCTGATCAAGCTCACTGTTCTGGCCCTATAGGAAACCCAGTAGAGTAGAAGAGTGCTCTTTTCTCAAAAGCAGAGTGTGTTTCTTGTAAGGCGAGCTAGCGTTTGTTTCCTAGTCCTAAATGGAGTTGAATCACATGCAGTTTCTGTTCCTACGAGCAAGAGTTGTTTTCTGGTCAGAAGAGTCACTATTGTGCTCCCATTGTCATACACAGGGCAAATAGCTCTGGCGTCGGTTCCCAGCAAGTACAGTGTATTGGACTGAAGAGGAGCTACTGTTCTTGTCATTTTCCTAAGAGGAGTTGAACTAGATATGGCCCGTGTGTGTAGGAAACACAGTTCTTTTTTTCTGAGAAAGCACACTGTGCGGACACCATAAGAAACACAGTAGAGTAGATGAGTGCTCTATTCTCAAAATTAGATTGTGTTCCTTGAAAGGCGAGCTAGTATTTACTTCCCAGTCAGAAATGGAGTTGAATCACATGCAGTTTCTGGTCCTACGAGCAAGAGTTGTTTTCTGGTAAGAAGAGTCAATATTGCGCTCCCACTGTCATACACAGGGCAAATAGCACTGGCGTCGGTTCCCAGCATGTACGGTGTATTGGACTGAAGAGAACCTACTGCTCTTGTCAGGTTCCTAAGCAGAATTGAACTAGTTATGGCCTTGTATGTAGGAAGCACAGTTCTTTTGTTCTGAGCAAGCTCTCTGTTCTGGCCCTATAGGAAACACAGTGGAGTAGAAGAGTGCTCTTTTCTCAAAAGCAGAGTGTGTTTCTTGTAAGGCGAGCTAGCGTTTGTTTCCAGTCCTAAATGGAGTTGAATCACTTGCAGTTTTTGGTCCTACCAGCAAGAGTTGTTTTCTCTAAAGGAAAGTCACTATTGCGCTCCCTTTGCCTTACACAGTGCAAATAGCAGTTGCGTCTGTTTCCAGCAAGTACAGTGTATTGGACTGAAGAGGAGCTACTGTTCTTGTCAGTTTCCTAAGCAGAGTTGAGCTAGATATGGCCATGTGTGTAGGAAGCACAGTTCTTTTGTTCTGAGCAAGCTCACTGTTCAGACCCCATTGGAAACACAATAGAGTAGAAGCGTGCTCTTTTTTTCAAAAGCAGAGTGTGTTTCTTGTAAGGCGAGCTAGCGTTTGTTTCCCAGTCCTAAATGGAGTTGAATCACATGCAGTTTCTGGTCATATGAGCAAGAGTTGTTTTCTGGTAAGGAAAGTCACTGTTGTACTCCCATTGCCATACATAGTGCAAATAGCACTCGCGTCTGTTCCCAGCAAGTACAGTGTATTGGACTGAAGAGGAGCTACTGTTCTTGTCATTTTCCTAAGAGGAGTTGAACCAGATATGGCCCATGTGTGTAGGAAGCACACTTCTTTTGTTCTGAGAAAGCTCACTGTGCGGACACCACAGGAAACACAGTAGAGTAGATGAGTGCTCTCTTCTCAAAATTTGATTGTGTTTCTGGAAAGGCGAGCTAGTGTTTGTTTCCCAGTCAGAAATGGAGTTGAATCCCATGCAGTTTGTGGTCCTACGAGCAAGAGTTGCTTTCTGGTAAGAAGAGTCACTATTGTGCTCCCATTGCCATACACAGTGCAAATAGCACTTGCGTCTGTTCCTAGCAAGTACAGTGTATTGGACTGAAGAGCAGCTACTGTTCTTGTCAGTTTCCTAAGCAGAGTTGAACAAGATATGGCCCGAGTGTGTAGGAATCACAGTTCTTTTGTTCTGAGCAAGCTCACTGTTCGGACCCCATAGGAAACACAGTAGAGTAGAAGCGTGCTCTTTTCTCAAAAGCAGAGTGTGTTTCTTGTAAGGCGAGATAGCGTTTGTTACCCAGTACTAAATGGAGTTGAATCCCATGCAGTTTGAGGTCCTACGAGCAAGAGTTGTTTTTTGGTAAGAAGAGTCACTATTGTGCTCCCATTGTCATACACAGGGCAAATAGCACTGGCATCTGTTCCCAGCATGTACTGTGTATTGGACTGAAGAGAATCTACTGTTCTTCTCAGGTTCCTAAGCAGAAATGAAATAGATATGGCCGTGTATGTAGGAAGCACAGTTCTTTTGTTCTGAGCATGCTCACTGTTCAGACCCCATAGGAAACACAGTAGAGTAGAAGAGTGATCTTTTCTCTAAAGCAGAGAGTGTTTCTTGTAAGGCGAGTTAGCGTTTGTTTCCCAGACCTAAATGGAGTTGAATTACATGCTGTTTCTGGTCCTACAAGTAAGAGATGTTTTCTGGTAGGGAAAGTCACTATTGCGATCTCATTGATATACACAGTTCAAATAGCACTTGCTTCTGTTCCCAGCAAGTACAGTGTACTGGACTGAAGAGGAGCTACTGTTCTTGTCAGTTTCCTCAGCAGAGTTGAACTAGATATGGCCCGTGTGTGTAGGAAGCACAGGTCTTTTGTTCTGAGCAAGCTCACTGTTCGGACCACATTGGAAACCCAGTAGAGTAGATGAGTGCTCTTTTCTCAAAAGCAGAGTGTGTTTCTTGTAGGCGAGCTAGCGTTTGTTTCCCAGTCCTAAATGGAGTTGAATCCCATGCAGTTTGTGGTCCTACGAGCAAGAGTTGTTTTCTGGTAAGAAGAATCACTATTGCGCTCACAATGTCATACACAGTGCAAATAGCTTTGGCGTCGGTTCCCAGCAAGTACAGTGTATTGGACTGAAGAGGATCTACTGTTCTTGACAGTTTCCTAAGCAGAATTGAACTAGATATGGCCGTGTGTGTAGGAGGCACAGTTCTCTTGTTCTGATCAAGCTCACTGTTCTGGCTCTATAGGAAACACAGTAGAGTAGAAGAGTTCTCTTTTCTCAAAAGCAGAGTGTGTTTCTTGTAAGGCGAGCTAGCGTTTGTTTCACAGTCCTAAATGGAGTTGAATCACTTGCAGTTTCTGGTCCTATGAGCAAGAGTTGTTTTCTGGTAAGGAAAGTCACTATTGCGCTCCCATTGCCATACATAGTGCAAATAGCACTCGCGTCTGTTCCCAGCAAGTACAGTGTATTGGACTGAAGAGGAGCTACTGTTCTTGTCATTTTCCTAAGAGGAGTTGAACTAGATATGACCCATGTGTGTAGGAAACACAGTTCTTTTTTTCTGAGAAAGCACACTGTGCGGACACCATAAGAAACACAGTAGAGTAGATGAATGCTCTTTTCTCAAAATTAGATTGTGTTCCTTGAAAGGCAAGATAGTATTTACTTCCCAGTCAGAAATGGAGTTGAATCCCACGCAGTTTCTGGTCCTACCAGTAAGAGGTGTTTTCTGGTAAGAAGAGTCACTATTGTGCTCCCATTGCCATACACAGTGCAAATAGCACATGCGTCTGTTCCCAGCAAGTACAGTTTATTGGACTGAAGAGGAGTTACTGTTCTTGTCAGTTTCCTAAGCAGAGTTGTACCAGATATGGCCCGTGTGTGTAGTAAGCACAGTTCTTTTGTTCTGAGCAAGCTCACTGTTCGGACACCATAGGAAACACAGTAGAGTAGAAGAGTGCTCTTTTCTCAAAAGTAGAGTGTGTTTCTTGTAAGGTGAGCTTGCGTTTTTTTCCCAGTCCTAAATGGAGTTGAATCACATGCAGTTTCTGGTCCT
The DNA here is from genome assembly GCF_949786415.1 of Peromyscus eremicus. NCBI lineage: Eukaryota > Metazoa > Chordata > Mammalia > Rodentia > Cricetidae > Peromyscus > Peromyscus eremicus. The sequence goes on along the minus strand of NW_026736791.1, from coordinate 47,728 downwards.
ACGAGCAAGAGTTGATTTCTGGTAAGAAGAGTCAATATTGAGCACCAATTGTCATACACAGGGCAAATAGCACTTGCGTCTGTTCCCAGCAAGTACAGTTTATTGGACTGAAGAGGAGCTACTGTTCTTGTCAGTTTCCTAAGCAGAGTTGAACCAGATATGGCCCGTGTGTGTAGGAAGCACAGGTCTTTTGTTCTGAGCAAGCTCACAGTTCCGACCCCGTAGGAAACACAATAGAGTAGAAGAGTGCCCTTTTCTCAAAAGCAGAGTGTGTTCCTTGTAAGGCGAGCTAGCATTTGTTTCCCAGTCCTAAATGGAGTTGAATCACATCCAGTTTCTGGTCCTATGAGCAAGAGTTGTTTTCTGTTAAGGAAAGACACTATTGTGCTCCCATTCCCATACATAGTGCAAATAGCACTCGCGTCTGTTCCCAGCAAGTACAGTGTATTGGACTGAAGAGGAGCTACTGTTCTTGTCATTTTCATAAGAGGAGTTGAACCAGATATATCCCATGTGTGTAGGAAGCACAGTTCTTTTGTTCTGAGAAAGCACACTATGCGGACATCGTAGGAAACACAGTAGAGTAGATGAGTGCTCTATTCTCAAAATTTGATTGTTTTTCTTGAAAGTCGAGCTAGTGTTTGTTTCCCAGTCAGAAATGGAGTTGAGTCCCATGCAGTTTCTGGTACTACGAGCAAGAGTTTTTTTCTGGTAAGAAGAGTCACTATTGCGCTCCCATTGCCATACACAGTGCAAATAGCACTCACGTCTGTTCCCAGCAAATACAGTGTTTTAGACTGAAGAGCAGCTACTGTTCTTGTCAGTTTCCTAAGCAGAGTTGAACTAGATATGGCCCGTGTGTGTAGGAAGCACAGTTCTTTTGTTTTGAGCAAGCTTACAATTCGGACCCCGTAGGAAACACAATAGAGTAGAATAGGGCCCTTTTCTCAAAAGCAGTGTGTGTTTCCTGTAAGGCGAGACAGCGTTTGTTACCCAGTACTAAATGGAGTTGAATCCCATGCAGTTTGTGGTCTTACGAGCAAGAGTTGTTTTCTGGTAAGAAGAGTCACTATTGCACTCCCATTGTCATACACAGGGCAAATAGCACAGGCATCTGTTCCCAGCATGTACAGTGTATTGGACTGAAGAGGAGCTACTGTTCTTGTCAGTTTCCTAAGCAGAGTTGAACTAGATATGGCCCGTGTGTGTAGGAAGCACAGGTCTTTTGTTCTGAGCAAGCTCACAATTCGGGCCCCGTAGGAAACACAATAGAATAGAAGAGTGCCCTTTTCTCAAAAGCAGAGTGTGTTTCTTGTAAGGTGAGCTAGCGTTTGTTTCCCAGTCCTAAATGGAGTTGAATCACATGCAGTTTCTGTTCCTACGAGCAAGAGTTGTTTTCTGGTAAGAAGAGTCAATATTGCGCTCCCATTGTCATACACAGGGCAAATAGCACTGTCGTCGGTTCCCAGCATGTACGGTGTATTGGACTGAAGAGAACCTACTGTTCTTGTCAGGTTCCTAAGCAGAATTGAACTAGTTATGGCCGTGTATGTAGGAAGCACAGTTCTTTTGTTCTGAGCAAGCTCTCTGTTCTGGCCCTATAGGAAACACAGTAGAGTAGAAGAGTGCTCTTTTCTCAAAAGCAGAGTGTGTTTCTTGTAAGGCGAGCTAGCGTTTGTTTCCGGTCCTAAAAGGAGTTGAATCACATGCAGTTTTTGGTCCTACTTGCAATAGTTGTTTTCTCTTTAGGAAAGTCACTATTGCGCTCCCTTTGCCATACACAGTGCAAATAGCAGTCGCGTCTGTTCCCCGCAAGTACAGTGTATTGGACTGAAGAGGAGCTACTGTTCTTGTCAGATTCCTAAGCAGAGTTGAACTAGATATGGCTCGTGTGTGTAGGAAGCACAGTTCTTTTGTTCTGAGCAAGCTCACTGTTCGGACCCCATAGGAAACACAGTAGAGTAGAAGAGTGATCTTTTCTCTAAAGCAGAGAGTGTTTCTTGTAAGGTGAGCTAGCGTTTGTTTCCCAGTCCTAAATGGAGTGGAATCACATGCAGTTTCTGGTCCTACAAGCAAGAGATGTTTTCTGGTAGGGAAAGTCACTGTTGCGATCTCATTGATATACACAGTCAAATAGCACTTGCTTCTGTTCCCAGCAAGTACAGTGTACTGGACTGAAGAGGAGCTACTGTTCTTGTCAGTTTCCTAAGCAGAGTTGAACTAGATATGGCCCGTGTGTGTAGGAAGCACAGGTCTTTTGTTCTGAGCAAGCTCACTGTTCGGACCCCATTGGAAACCCAGTAGAGTAGATGAGTGCTCTTTTCTCAAAAGCAGAGAGTGTTTCTTGTAGGCGAGCTAGCGTTTGTTTCCCAGTCCTAAATGGAGTTGAATCCCATGCAGTTTGTGGTCCTACGAGCAAGAGTTGTTTTCTGGTAAGAAGAATCACTATTGCGCTCACAATGTCATACACAGTGCAAATAGCTTTGGCGTCGGTTCCCAGCAAGTACAGTGTATTGGACTGAAGAGGATCTACCGTTCTTGACAGTTTCCTAAGCAGAATTGAACTAGATATGGCCGTGTGTGTAGGAGGCACAGTTCTCTTGTTCTGATCAAGCTCACTGTTCTGGCCCTATAGGAAACACAGTAGAGTAGAAGAGTGCTCTTTTCTCAAAAGCAGAGTGTGTTTCTTGTAAGGCGAGCTAGCGTTTGTTTCACAGTCCTAAATGGAGTTGAATCACTTGCAGTTTCTGGTCCTATGAGCAAGAGTTGTTTTCTGGTAAGGAAAGTCACTATTGCGCTCCCATTGCCATACATAGTGCAAATAGCACTCGCGTCTGTTCCCAGGAAGTACAGTGTATTGGACTGAAGAGGAGCTACAGTTCTTGTCATTTTCCTAAGAGGAGTTGAACTAGATATGGCCCGTGTGTGTAGGAAACACACTTCTTTTTTTCTGAGAAAGCACACTGTGCGGACACCATAAGAAACACAGTAGAGTAGATGAATGCTCTTTTCTTAAAATTAGATTGTGTTCCTTGAAAGGCGAGATAGTATTTACTTCCCAGTCAGAAATGGAGTTGAATCCCACGCAGTTTCTGGTCCTACGAGTAAGAGGTGTTTTCTGGTAAGAAGAGTCACTATTGTGCTCCCATTGCCATACACAGTGCAAATAGCACATGTGTGTGTTCCCAGCAATTACAGTGTATTGGACTGAAGAGGAGCTACTGTTCTTGTCAGTTTCCTAAGCAGAGTTGAACCAGATATGGCCCGTGTGTGTAGTAAGCACAGTTCTTTTGTTCTGAGCAAGCTCACTGTTCGGACACCATAGGAAACACAGTAGAGTAGAAGAGTGGTCTTTTCTCAAAAGTAGAGTGTGTTTCTTGTAAGGCGAGCTAGCGTTTTTTTCCCAGTCCTAAATGGAGTTGAATCACATGCAGTTTCTGGTCCTACGAGCAAGAGTTGTTTTCTGGTAAAAAGAGTCAATATTGCGCACCCATTGTCATACACAGGGCAAATAGCACTTGCGTCTGTTCCCAGCAAGTACAGTTTATTGGACTGAAGAGGAGCTACTGTTCTTGTCAGTTTCCTAAGCTGAGGTGAACCAGATATGGCCCGTGTGTGTAGGAAGCACAGGTCTTTTGTTCTGAGCAAGCTCACAGTTCGGACCCCGTAGGAAACACAATAGAGTAGAAGAGTGCCCTTTTCTCAAAAGCAGAGTGTGTTCCTTGTAAGGCGAGCTAGCATTTGTTTCCCAGTCCTAAATGGAGTTGAATCACATCCAGTTTCTGGTCCTATGAGCAAGAGTTGTTTTCTGGTAAGGAAAGACACTATTGCGCTCCCATTCCCATACATAGTGCAAATAGCACTCGCGTCTGTTCCCAGCAAGTACAGTGTATTGGACTGAAGAGGAGCTACTGATCTTGTCATTTTCATAAGAGGAGTTGAACCAGATATATCCCATGTGTGTAGGAAGCACAGTTCTTTTGTTCTGAGAAAGCACACTATGCGGACATCGTAGGAAACACAGTAGAGTAGATGAGTGCTCTATTCTCAAAATTTGATTGTTTTTCTTGAAAGTCGAGCTACTGTTTGTTTCCCAGTCAGAAATGGAGTTGAGTCCCATGCAGTTTCTGGTACTACGAGCAAGAGTTGTTTTCTTGTAAGAAGAGTCACTATTGCGCTCCCATTGCCATACACAGTGCAAATAGCACTCACGTCTGTTCCCAGCAAGTACAGTGTTTTGGACTGAAGAGCAGCTACTGTTCTTGTCAGTTTCCTAAGCAGAGTTGAACTAGATATGGCCCGTGTGTGTAGGAAGCACAGTTCTTTTGTTTTGAGCAAGCTTACAATTCGGACCCCGTAGGAAACACAATAGAGTAGAATAGGGCCCTTTTCTCAAAAGCAGTGTGTGTTTCCTGTAAGGCGAGACAGCGTTTGTTACCCAGTACTAAATGGAGTTGAATCCCATGCAGTTTGTGGTCTTACGAGCAAGAGTTGTTTTCTGGTAAGAAGAGTCACTATTGCGCTCCCATTGTCATACACAGGGCAAATAGCACAGGCATCTGTTCCCAGCATGTACAGTGTATTGGACTGAAGAGGAGCTACTGTTCTTGTCAGTTTCCTAAGCAGAGTTGAACTAGATATGGCCCGTGTGTGTAGGAAGCACAGGTCTTTTGTTCTGAGCAAGCTCACAGTTCGGGCCCCGTAGGAAACACAATAGAATAGAAGAGTGCCCTTTTCTCAAAAGCTGAGTGTGTTTCTTGTAAGGCGAGCTAGCGTTTTTTTCCCAGTCCTAAATGGAGTTGAATCACATGCAGTTTCTGGTCCTACGAGCAAGAGTTGTTTTCTGGTAAGAAGAGTCAATATTGCGCTCCCATTGTCATACACAGGGCAAATAGCACTGTCGTCGGTTCCCAGCATGTACGGTGTATTGGACTGAAGAGAACCTACTGTTCTTGTCAGGTTCCTAAGCAGAATTGAACTAGTTATGGCCGTGTATGTAGTAAGCACAGTTCTTTTGTTCTGAGCAAGCTCTCTGTTCTGGCCCTATAGGAAACACAGTAGAGTAGAAGAGTGCTCTTTTCTCAAAAGCAGAGTGTGTTTCTTGTAAGGCGAGCCAGCGTTTGTTTCCGGTCCTAAATGGAGTTGAATCACATGCAGTTTTTGGTCCTACCTGCAAGAGTTGTTTTCTCTTAAGGAAAGTCACTATTGCGCTCCCTTTGCCATACACAGTGCAAATAGCAGTCGCGTCTGTTTCCAGCAAGTAGAGTGTATTGGACTGAAGAGGAGCTACTGTTCTTGTCAGATTCCTAAGCAGAGTTGAACTAGATATGGCCGTGTGTGTAGAAAGCACAGTTCTTTTGTTCTGAGCAAGCTCACTGTTCAGACCCCATTGGAAACACAATAGAGTAGAAGAGTGGTCTTTTCTCAAAAGCAGAGTGTGTTTCTTGTAAGTGGAGCTAGCGTTTGTTTCCCAGTCCTAAATGGAGTTGAGTCACATGCAGTCTTTTGTCCTATGAGCAAGAGTTGTTTTCTGGTAAGACGAGTCACTATTGTGCTCCAATTGCCATACACAGTGCAAATAGCACTCGCGACTGTTCCCCGCAAGTACAGTGTATTGGACGGAAGAGGAGCTACTGTTCTTGTCAGTTTACTAAGCAGAATTGAACAAGATATGGTCCGTGCATGTAGGAAGCACAGTTCTTTTGTTCTGAGCAAGCTCACTGTTTGGACCCCATAGGAAACACAGTAGAGTAGAAGAGTGCTCTTTTCTCAAAAGCAGAGTGTGTTTCATGTAAGGCGAGCTAGCATTTCTTTCCCAGTCCTAAATGGAGTTGAATCACATGAAGTTTCTGGTCTTACGAGCAAGAGTTGTTTTCTGGTAAGGAAAGTCACTATTGTGCTCCCATGCCATACACATTGCAAATAGCACTCGCTTCTGTTCCCAGCAAGTACAGTGTATCGGACTGAAGAGGAGCTACTGTTCTTGTCAGTTTCCTAAGCAGAGTTGAACTAGATATGGCCCATGTGTGTAGGAAGCACAGTTCTTTTGTTCTGAGCAAGCTCACTGTTCTGGCCCTATAGGAAACACAGTAGAGTAGAAGAGTGCTCTTTTATCTAAAGCATAGTGTGTTTCTTGTAAGGCGAGCTAGCGTTTTTTTTCCCAGTCCTAAATGGAGTTGAATCACATGCTGTTTCTAGTCTTACAAGCAAGAGTTGTTTCGTTAACAAGAGTCACTATTGGTCTGCCATTGCCATACACAGGACAAATAGCACTGGAGTCTGTTCCCAGGAAGTACAGTGTAATGGACTGAAGAGGATCTACTGTTCTTGTCAGGTTCCTAAGCAGAATTGAACTAGATATGGCCATGTGTGTAGGAAGCACAGTTCTTTTGTTCTGAGCAAGCTCAATGTTCGGACACCATAGGAAACACAGTAGAGTAGAAGAGTGCTCTTTTCTCACAAGCAGATTGTGTTTTTGTAAGGCGAGCTAGCGTTTGTTTCCCAGTCCTAAATGGAGTTGAATCACATGCAGTTTCTGGTCATATGAGCAAGAGTTGTTTTCTGGTAAGGGAAAGTCACTGTTGTACTCCCATTGCCATACATAGTGCAAATAGCACTCGCGTCTGTTCCCAGCAAGTACAGTGTATTGGACTGAAGAGGAGCTACTGTTCTTGTCATTTTCCTAAGAGGAGTTGAACCAGATATGGCCCATGTGTGTAGGAAGCACACTTCTTTTGTTCTGAGAAAGCTCACTGTGCGGACACCACAGGAAACACAGTAGAGTAGATGAGTGCTCTCTTCTCAAAATTTGATTGTGTTTCTGGAAAGGCGAGCTAGTGTTTGTTTCCCAGTCAGAAATGGAGTTGAATCCCATGCAGTTTGTGGTCCTACGAGCAAGAGTTGCTTTCTGGTAAGAAGAGTCACTATTGTGCTCCCATTGCCATACACAGTGCAAATAGCACTTGCATCTGTTCCTAGCAAGTACAGTGTATTGGACTGAAGAGCAGCTACTGTTCTTGTCAGTTTCCTAAGCAGAGTTGAACAAGATATGGCCCGAGTGTGTAGGAATCACAGTTCTTTTGTTCTGAGCAAGCTCACTGTTCGGACCCCATAGGAAACACAGTAGAGTAGAAGCGTGCTCTTTTCTCAAAAGCAGAGTGTGTTTCTTGTAAGGCGAGATAGCGTTTGTTACCCAGTACTAAATGGAGTTGAATCCCATGCAGTTTGAGGTCCTACGAGCAAGAGTTGTTTTTTGGTAAGAAGAGTCACTATTGTGCTCCCATTGTCATACACAGGGCAAATAGCACTGGCATCTGTTCCCAGCATGTACTGTGTATTGGACTGAAGAGAATCTACTGTTCTTCTCAGGTTCCTAAGCAGAAATGAAATAGATATGGCCGTGTATGTAGGAAGCACAGTTCTTTTGTTCTGAGCATGCTCACTGTTCAGACCCCATAGGAAACACAGTAGAGTAGAAGAGTGATCTTTTCTCTAAAGCAGAGAGTGTTTCTTGTAAGGCGAGTTAGCGTTTGTTTCCCAGACCTAAATGGAGTTGAATTACATGCTGTTTCTGGTCCTACAAGTAAGAGATGTTTTCTGGTAGGGAAAGTCACTATTGCGATCTCATTGATATACACAGTTCAAATAGCACTTGCTTCTGTTCCCAGCAAGTACAGTGTACTGGACTGAAGAGGAGCTACTGTTCTTGTCAGTTTCCTCAGCAGAGTTGAACTAGATATGGCCCGTGTGTGTAGGAAGCACAGGTCTTTTGTTCTGAGCAAGCTCACTGTTCGGACCACATTGGAAACCCAGTAGAGTAGATGAGTGCTCTTTTCTCAAAAGCAGAGTGTGTTTCTTGTAGGCGAGCTAGCGTTTGTTTCCCAGTCCTAAATGGAGTTGAATCCCATGCAGTTTGTGGTCCTACGAGCAAGAGTTGTTTTCTGGTAAGAAGAATCACTATTGCGCTCACAATGTCATACACAGTGCAAATAGCTTTGGCGTCGGTTCCCAGCAAGTACAGTGTATTGGACTGAAGAGGATCTACTGTTCTTGACAGTTTCCTAAGCAGAATTGAACTAGATATGGCCGTGTGTGTAGGAGGCACAGTTCTCTTGTTCTGATCAAGCTCACTGTTCTGGCTCTATAGGAAACACAGTAGAGTAGAAGAGTTCTCTTTTCTCAAAAGCAGAGTGTGTTTCTTGTAAGGCGAGCTAGCGTTTGTTTCACAGTCCTAAATGGAGTTGAATCACTTGCAGTTTCTGGTCCTATGAGCAAGAGTTGTTTTCTGGTAAGGAAAGTCACTATTGCGCTCCCATTGCCATACATAGTGCAAATAGCACTCGCGTCTGTTCCCAGCAAGTACAGTGTATTGGACTGAAGAGGAGCTACTGTTCTTGTCATTTTCCTAAGAGGAGTTGAACTAGATATGACCCGTGTGTGTAGGAAACACAGTTCTTTTTTTCTGAGAAAGCACACTGTGCGGACACCATAAGAAACACAGTAGAGTAGATGAATGCTCTTTTCTCAAAATTAGATTGTGTTCCTTGAAAGGCAAGATAGTATTTACTTCCCAGTCAGAAATGGAGTTGAATCCCACGCAGTTTCTGGTCCTACCAGTAAGAGGTGTTTTCTGGTAAGAAGAGTCACTATTGTGCTCCCATTGCCATACACAGTGCAAATAGCACATGCGTCTGTTCCCAGCAAGTACAGTTTATTGGACTGAAGAGGAGTTACTGTTCTTGTCAGTTTCCTAAGCAGAGTTGTACCAGATATGGCCCGTGTGTGTAGTAAGCACAGTTCTTTTGTTCTGAGCAAGCTCACTGTTCGGACACCATAGGAAACACAGTAGAGTAGAAGAGTGCTCTTTTCTCAAAAGTAGAGTGTGTTTCTTGTAAGGTGAGCTAGCGTTTTTTTCCCAGTCCTAAATGGAGTTGAATCACATGCAGTTTCTGGTCCTACGAGCAAGAGTTGATTTCTGGTAAGAAGAGTCAATATTGAGCACCAATTGTCATACACAGGGCAAATAGCACTTGCGTCTGTTCCCAGCAAGTACAGTTTATTGGACTGAAGAGGAGCTACTGTTCTTGTCAGTTTCCTAAGCAGAGTTGAACCAGATATGGCCCGTGTGTGTAGGAAGCACAGGTCTTTTGTTCTGAGCAAGCTCACAGTTCCGACCCCGTAGGAAACACAATAGAGTAGAAGAGTGCCCTTTTCTCAAAAGCAGAGTGTGTTCCTTGTAAGGCGAGCTAGCATTTGTTTCCCAGTCCTAAATGGAGTTGAATCACATCCAGTTTCTGGTCCTATGAGCAAGAGTTGTTTTCTGTTAAGGAAAGACACTATTGTGCTCCCATTCCCATACATAGTGCAAATAGCACTCGCGTCTGTTCCCAGCAAGTACAGTGTATTGGACTGAAGAGGAGCTACTGTTCTTGTCATTTTCATAAGAGGAGTTGAACCAGATATATCCCATGTGTGTAGGAAGCACAGTTCTTTTGTTCTGAGAAAGCACACTATGCGGACATCGTAGGAAACACAGTAGAGTAGATGAGTGCTCTATTCTCAAAATTTGATTGTTTTTCTTGAAAGTCGAGCTAGTGTTTGTTTCCCAGTCAGAAATGGAGTTGAGTCCCATGCAGTTTCTGGTACTACGAGCAAGAGTTTTTTTCTGGTAAGAAGAGTCACTATTGCGCTCCCATTGCCATACACAGTGCAAATAGCACTCACGTCTGTTCCCAGCAAATACAGTGTTTTAGACTGAAGAGCAGCTACTGTTCTTGTCAGTTTCCTAAGCAGAGTTGAACTAGATATGGCCCGTGTGTGTAGGAAGCACAGTTCTTTTGTTTTGAGCAAGCTTACAATTCGGACCCCGTAGGAAACACAATAGAGTAGAATAGGGCCCTTTTCTCAAAAGCAGTGTGTGTTTCCTGTAAGGCGAGACAGCGTTTGTTACCCAGTACTAAATGGAGTTGAATCCCATGCAGTTTGTGGTCTTACGAGCAAGAGTTGTTTTCTGGAGAAGAGTCACTATTGCACTCCCATTGTCATACACAGGGCAAATAGCACAGGCATCTGTTCCCAGCATGTACAGTGTATTGGACTGAAGAGGAGCTACTGTTCTTGTCAGTTTCCTAAGCAGAGTTGAACTAGATATGGCCCGTGTGTGTAGGAAGCACAGGTCTTTTGTTCTGAGCAAGCTCACAGTTCGGGCCCCGTAGGAAACACAATAGAATAGAAGAGTGCCCTTTTCTCAAAAGCAGAGTGTGTTTCTTGTAAGGCGAGCTAGCGTTTGTTTCCCAGTCCTAAATGGAGTGGAATCACATGCAGTTTCTGGTCCTACGAGCAAGAGTTGTTTTCTGGTAAGGAAAGTCACTATTGCGCTCCCATTGCCATACACAGTGCAAATAGCCCTCCCGTCTGTTCCCAGTAAGTACAGTGTATTGGACTGAAGAGGAGCTACTGTTCTTCTCAGTTTCCTAAGCAGAATTGAACTAGATATGGCCCGTGTGTGTAGGAAGCACAGTTCTTTTGTTCTGAGAAAGCTCACTGTGCGGACACCACAGGAAACACAGTAGAGTAGATGAGTGCTCTCTTCTCAAAATTTGATTGTGTTTCTGGAAAGGCGAGCTAGTGTTTGTTTCCCAGTCAGAAATGGAGTTGAATCCCATGCAGTTTGTGGTCCTACGAGCAAGAGTTGCTTTCTGGTAAGAAGAGTCACTATTGTGCTCCCATTGCCATACACAGTGCAAATAGCACTTGAGTCTGTTCCCAGCAAGTACAGTGTATTGGACTGAAGAGCAGCTACTGTTCTTGTCAGTTTCCTAAGCAGAGTTGAACAAGATATGGCCCGAGTGTGTAGGAATCACAGTTCTTTTGTTCTGAGCAAGCTCACTGTTCGGACCCCATAGGAAACACAGTAGAGTAGAAGCGTGCTCTTTTCTCAAAAGCAGAGTGTGTTTCTTGTAAGGCGAGATAGCGTTTGTTACCCAGTACTAAATGGAGTTGAATCCCATGCAGTTTGAGGTCCTACGAGCAAGAGTTGTTTTTTGGTAAGAAGAGTCACTATTGTGCTCCCATTGTCATACACAGGGCAAATAGCACTGGCATCTGTTCCCAGCATGTACTGTGTATTGGACTGAAGAGAATCTACTGTTCTTCTCAGGTTCCTAAGCAGAAATGAACTAGATATGGCCGTGTATGTAGGAAGCACAGTTCTTTTGTTCTGAGCATGCTCACTGTTCGGACCCCATAGGAAACACAGTAGAGTAGAAGAGTGATCTTTTCTCTAAAGCAGAGAGTGTTTCTTGTAAGGCGAGCTAGCGTTTGTTTCCCAGACCTAAATGGAGTTGAATTACATGCTGTTTCTGGTCCTACAAGCAAGAGATGTTTTCTGGTAGGGAAAGTCACTGTTGCGATCTCATTGATATACACAGTCAAATAGCACTTGCTTCTGTTCCCAGCAAGTACAGTGTACTGGACTGAAGAGGAGCTACTGTTCTTGTCAGTTTCCTAAGCAGAGTTGAACTAGATATGGCCCGTGTGTGTAGGAAGCACAGGTCTTTTGTTCTGAGCAAGCTCACTGTTCGGACCCCATTGGAAACCCAGTAGAGTAGATGAGTGCTCTTTTCTCAAAAGCAGAGAGTGTTTCTTGTAGGCGAGCTAGCGTTTGTTTCCCAGTCCTAAATGGAGTTGAATCCCATGCAGTTTGTGGTCCTACGAGCAAGAGTAGTTTTCTGGTAAGAAGAATCACTATTGCGCTCACAATGTCATACACAGTGCAAATAGCTTTGGCGTCGGTTCCCAGCAAGTACAGTGTATTGGACTGAAGAGGATCTACCGTTCTTGACAGTTTCCTAAGCAGAATTGAACTAGATATGGCCGTGTGTGTAGGAGGCACAGTTCTCTTGTTCTGATCAAGCTCACTGTTCTGGCCCTATAGGAAACACAGTAGAGTAGAAGAGTGCTCTTTTCTCAAAAGCAGAGTGTGTTTCTTGTAAGGCGAGCTAGCGTTTGTTTCACAGTCCTAAATGGAGTTGAATCACTTGCAGTTTCTGGTCCTATGAGCAAGAGTTGTTTTCTGGTAAGGAAAGTCACTATTGCGCTCCCATTGCCATACATAGTGCAAATAGCACTCGCGTCTGTTCCCAGCAAGTACAGTGTATTGGACTGAAGAGGAGCTACAGTTCTTGTCCTTTTCCTAAGAGGAGTTGAACTAGATATGGCCCGTGTGTGTAGGAAACACACTTCTTTTTTTCTGAGAAAGCACACTGTGCGGACACCATAAGAAACACAGTAGAGTAGATGAATGCTCTTTTCTTAAAATTAGATTGTGTTCCTTGAAAGGCGAGATAGTATTTACTTCCCAGTCAGAAATGGAGTTGAATCCCACGCAGTTTCTGGTCCTACGAGTAAGAGGTGTTTTCTGGTAAGAAGAGTCACTATTGTGCTCCCATTGCCATACACAGTGCAAATAGCACATGTGTGTGTTCCCAGCAATTACAGTGTATTGGACTGAAGAGGAGCTACTGTTCTTGTCAGTTTCCTAAGCAGAGTTGAACCAGATATGGCCCGTGTGTGTAGTAAGCACAGTTCTTTTGTTCTGAGCAAGCTCACTGTTCGGACACCATAGGAAACACAGTAGAGTAGAAGAGTGGTCTTTTCTCAAAAGTAGAGTGTGTTTCTTGTAAGGCGAGCTAGCGTTTTTTTCCCAGTCCTAAATGGAGTTGAATCACATGCAGTTTCTGGTCCTACGAGCAAGAGTTGTTTTCTGGTAAAAAGAGTCAATATTGCGCACCCATTGTCATACACAGGGCAAATAGCACTTGCGTCTGTTCCCAGCAAGTACAGTTTATTGGACTGAAGAGGAGCTACTGTTCTTGTCAGTTTCCTAAGCTGAGGTGAACCAGATATGGCCCGTGTGTGTAGGAAGCACAGGTCTTTTGTTCTGAGCAAGCTCACAGTTCGGACCCCGTAGGAAACACAATAGAGTAGAAGAGTGCCCTTTTCTCAAAAGCAGAGTGTGTTCCTTGTAAGGCGAGCTAGCATTTGTTTCCCAGTCCTAAATGGAGTTGAATCACATCCAGTTTCTGGTCCTATGAGCAAGAGTTGTTTTCTGGTAAGGAAAGACACTATTGCGCTCCCATTCCCATACATAGTGCAAATAGCACTCGCGTCTGTTCCCAGCAAGTACAGTGTATTGGACTGAAGAGGAGCTACTGATCTTGTCATTTTCATAAGAGGAGTTGAACCAGATATATCCCATGTGTGTAGGAAGCACAGTTCTTTTGTTCTGAGAAAGCACACTATGCGGACATCGTAGGAAACACAGTAGAGTAGATGAGTGCTCTATTCTCAAAATTTGATTGTTTTTCTTGAAAGTCGAGCTACTGTTTGTTTCCCAGTCAGAAATGGAGTTGAGTCCCATGCAGTTTCTGGTACTACGAGCAAGAGTTGTTTTCTTGTAAGAAGAGTCACTATTGCGCTCCCATTGCCATACACAGTGCAAATAGCACTCACGTCTGTTCCCAGCAAGTACAGTGTTTTGGACTGAAGAGCAGCTACTGTTCTTGTCAGTTTCCTAAGCAGAGTTGAACTAGATATGGCCCGTGTGTGTAGGAAGCACAGTTCTTTTGTTTTGAGCAAGCTTACAATTCGGACCCCGTAGGAAACACAATAGAGTAGAATAGGGCCCTTTTCTCAAAAGCAGTGTGTGTTTCCTGTAAGGCGAGACAGCGTTTGTTACCCAGTACTAAATGGAGTTGAATCCCATGCAGTTTGTGGTCTTACGAGCAAGAGTTGTTTTCTGGTAAGAAGAGTCACTATTGCGCTCCCATTGTCATACACAGGGCAAATAGCACAGGCATCTGTTCCCAGCATGTACAGTGTATTGGACTGAAGAGGAGCTACTGTTCTTGTCAGTTTCCTAAGCAGAGTTGAACTAGATATGGCCCGTGTGTGTAGGAAGCACAGGTCTTTTGTTCTGAGCAAGCTCACAGTTCGGGCCCCGTAGGAAACACAATAGAATAGAAGAGTGCCCTTTTCTCAAAAGCTGAGTGTGTTTCTTGTAAGGCGAGCTAGCGTTTTTTTCCCAGTCCTAAATGGAGTTGAATCACATGCAGTTTCTGGTCCTACGAGCAAGAGTTGTTTTCTGGTAAGAAGAGTCAATATTGCGCTCCCATTGTCATACACAGGGCAAATAGCACTGTCGTCGGTTCCCAGCATGTACGGTGTATTGGACTGAAGAGAACCTACTGTTCTTGTCAGGTTCCTAAGCAGAATTGAACTAGTTATGGCCGTGTATGTAGTAAGCACAGTTCTTTTGTTCTGAGCAAGCTCTCTGTTCTGGCCCTATAGGAAACACAGTAGAGTAGAAGAGTGCTCTTTTCTCAAAAGCAGAGTGTGTTTCTTGTAAGGCGAGCCAGCGTTTGTTTCCGGTCCTAAATGGAGTTGAATCACATGCAGTTTTTGGTCCTACCTGCAAGAGTTGTTTTCTCTTAAGGAAAGTCACTATTGCGCTCCCTTTGCCATACACAGTGCAAATAGCAGTCGCGTCTGTTTCCAGCAAGTAGAGTGTATTGGACTGAAGAGGAGCTACTGTTCTTGTCAGATTCCTAAGCAGAGTTGAACTAGATATGGCCGTGTGTGTAGAAAGCACAGTTCTTTTGTTCTGAGCAAGCTCACTGTTCAGACCCCATTGGAAACACAATAGAGTAGAAGAGTGGTCTTTTCTCAAAAGCAGAGTGTGTTTCTTGTAAGTGGAGCTAGCGTTTGTTTCCCAGTCCTAAATGGAGTTGAGTCACATGCAGTCTTTTGTCCTATGAGCAAGAGTTGTTTTCTGGTAAGACGAGTCACTATTGTGCTCCAATTGCCATACACAGTGCAAATAGCACTCGCGACTGTTCCCCGCAAGTACAGTGTATTGGACGGAAGAGGAGCTACTGTTCTTGTCAGTTTACTAAGCAGAATTGAACAAGATATGGTCCGTGCATGTAGGAAGCACAGTTCTTTTGTTCTGAGCAAGCTCACTGTTTGGACCCCATAGGAAACACAGTAGAGTAGAAGAGTGCTCTTTTCTCAAAAGCAGAGTGTGTTTCATGTAAGGCGAGCTAGCATTTCTTTCCCAGTCCTAAATGGAGTTGAATCACATGAAGTTTCTGGTCTTACGAGCAAGAGTTGTTTTCTGGTAAGGAAAGTCACTATTGTGCTCCCATGCCATACACATTGCAAATAGCACTCGCTTCTGTTCCCAGCAAGTACAGTGTATCGGACTGAAGAGGAGCTACTGTTCTTGTCAGTTTCCTAAGCAGAGTTGAACTAGATATGGCCCATGTGTGTAGGAAGCACAGTTCTTTTGTTCTGAGCAAGCTCACTGTTCTGGCCCTATAGGAAACACAGTAGAGTAGAAGAGTGCTCTTTTATCTAAAGCATAGTGTGTTTCTTGTAAGGCGAGCTAGCGTTTTTTTCCCAGTCCTAAATGGAGTTGAATCACATGCTGTTTCTAGTCTTACAAGCAAGAGTTGTTTCGTTAACAAGAGTCACTATTGGTCTGCCATTGCCATACACAGGACAAATAGCACTGGAGTCTGTTCCCAGGAAGTACAGTGTAATGGACTGAAGAGGATCTACTGTTCTTGTCAGGTTCCTAAGCAGAATTGAACTAGATATGGCCATGTGTGTAGGAAGCACAGTTCTTTTGTTCTGAGCAAGCTCAATGTTCGGACACCATAGGAAACACAGTAGAGTAGAAGAGTGCTCTTTTCTCACAAGCAGATTGTGTTTTTGTAAGGCGAGCTAGCGTTTGTTTCCCAGTCCTAAATGGAGTTGAATCACATGCAGTTTCTGGTCCTACGAGCAAGAGTTGTTTTCTGGTAAGGAAAGTCACTATTGCACTCCCATTGCCCTACACAAGGCAAATAGCACTCGCGTCTTTTCCCAGCAAATACAATGTATTGGACTGAATAGGAGCTACTGTTCTTGTCAGTTTCCTAAGCAGAGTTGAACTAGTTATGGCCCGTGTGTAGGAAGCACAGTTCTTTTGTTCTGAGCAAGTACACTGTTCTGGCCTTATAGGAAACACAGTAGAGTAGATGATTGCTCTTTTCTCAAAAGCAGAGTGTGTTTCTTGTAAGGCGAGTTGGCGTTTGTTTCCCAGTCCTTAATGGAGTTGAATCCCATGCAGTTTCTGGTCCTACGAACAAGAGTTGTTTTCTGGTTAGGAAAGTCACTATTGCGCTCCCGTTGCCATACACAGGGCAAATAGCACTCGCGTGTTTTCCCAGCAAGTGCAGTGTATTGGACTGAATAGGAGCTACTGTTCTTGTCAGTTTCCTAAGCAGAGTTGAACTACATATGGTCCTTGTGTGTAGGAAGCACAGATCTTTTGTTCTGAGCAAGCTCACTGTTTGGACCTCATAGGAAACACAGTAGAGTAGAAGAGTGCTCTTTTCTCTAAAGCAGAGTGTGTTTCTTGTAAGGTGAGCTAGCATTTGTGTTTCAGTCCTAAATGGAGTGGAATCACATGCAATTTCTGGTCCTACGAGCAAGAGTTGTTTTATGGTAAGAATAGTCACTATTGCGCTGCCGTTGCCATACACAGGACAAATAGCACTGGCATCTGTTCCCAGCAAGTACAGTGTATTGGACTGAATAGGAGCTACTGTTCTTGTCAGTTTCCTAAGCAGAGTTGAACTACATATGATCCTTGTGTGTAGGAAGCACAGTTCTTTTGTTCTGAGCAAGCTCACAGTTCGGACCCCGTAGGAAACAAAATAGAGTACAAGAGTGCCCTTTTCTCAAAAGCAGAGTGTGTTTCCTGTAAGGCGAGACAGCGTTTGTTACCCAGTACTAAATGGAGTTGAATCCCATGCAGTTTGTGGTCCTACCAGCAAGAGTTGTTTTCTGGTAAGAAGAGTCACTATTGTGCTCCCATTGTCATACACAGGGCAAATAGCACAGGCATCTGTTCCCAGCATGTACAGTGTATTGGACTGAAGAGGAGCTACTGTTCATGTCAGTTTCCTAAGCAGAGTTGAACTAGATATGGCCCGTGTGTGTAGGAAGCACAGGTCTTTTGTTCTGAGCAAGTACACTGTTCTGGCCCTATAGGAAACACAGTAGAGTAGAAGAGTGCTCTTTTCTCA
Source organism: Peromyscus eremicus (assembly GCF_949786415.1). NCBI lineage: Eukaryota > Metazoa > Chordata > Mammalia > Rodentia > Cricetidae > Peromyscus > Peromyscus eremicus. The sequence goes on along the minus strand of NW_026736791.1, from coordinate 30,593 downwards.
AAAGCAGAGTGTGTTTCTTGTAAGGCGAGCTAGCGTTTCTTTCCCAGTCCTAAATGGAGTTGAATCCCATGCAGTTTCTAGTCCTACGAACAAGAGTTGTTTTCTGGTAAGGAAAGTCACATTGCGCTCCCATTGCCATACACTGTGCAAATAGCACTCGTGTCTGTTCCCAGCAAGTACAGTGTATTGGACTGAAGAGCATCTACTGTTCTTGTCAGGTTCCTAAGCAGACTTGAACTAGATATGGCCGTGTGTGTAGGAAGCACAGTTTTTTTGTTCTGAGCAAGCTCACTGTTCGGAACCCTTAGGAAACACAGTAGAGTAGAAGAGTGCTTTTTTCTCAAAAGCAGAGTGTGTTTCTTTTAAGGCGAGCTACCGTTTGTTTCCCATTCTTAATGGAGTGGAATCACATGCCGTTTCTGGTCCTATGAGCAAGAGTTGTTTTCTGGTAAGGAAAGTCACTATTGTGCTCCCATTGCCATACACAGTGCAAATAGCCCTCCTGTCTCTTCCCAGCAAGTACAGTGTACTGGACTGAAGAGGAGCTACTGTTCTTGTCAGTTTCCAAAAAGAGTTGAACTAGATATGGCCCCTGTGTGTATTAAGCACAGTTCTTTTTTTCTGAGCAAGCTCACTGTTCTGGCCCTATAGGAAACAGAGTAGAGTAGAAGAGTGCTCTTTTCTCAAAAGCAGAGTGTGTTTCTTGTAAAGCAAGCTAGAGTTTGTTTCCCAGTCCTAAATGGAGTTGAATCACATGCAATTTTTTGTTCTATGAGCAAGAGTTGTTTTCTGGTAAGATGAGTCACTATTGTGCTCCAATTGCCATACACAGTGTAAATAGCACTCACGTCTGTTCCCAGCATGTACAGTGTATTGGACTGAAGAGAAGCTACTGTTCTTGTGAGTTTCCTAAGCAGAGTTGAACTAGATATGGCCCGTGTGTGTAGGAAGCACAGTTCATTTGTTCTGAGCAAGCTAACTGTTCTGGCCCTATAGGAAACACAGTAGAGTAGAAGAGTGCTCTTTTCTCAAAAGCAGAGTGTGTTTCTTGTAAGGTGAGCTAGAGTTTGTTTCCCAGTCCTAAATGGAGTTGAGTCACATGCAGTTTCTGGTCGTACGAGCAAGAGTTGTTTTCTGGTAAGATGAGTCACTATTGTGCTTCAATTGCCATACACAGTGCAAATAGCACTCACGTCTGTTCTCAGCAAGTACAGTGTATCAGACTGAAGAGGAGCTGCTATTCTTGTCAGTTTCCTAAGCAGAGTTGAACTAGATATGGCCGTGTGTGTAGGAAGCACAGTTCTTTTGTTCTGAGCAAGCTCACTGTTCGGACCCCATAGGAAACACAGTAGAGTAGAAGATTGCTCTTTTCTAAAAAGCAGAGAGTGTTTCTTTTAAGGCGAACTAGCGTTTGTTTCCCATTCCTAAATGGAGTGGAATCACATGCAGTTTCTTGTCCTATGAGCAAGAGTTGTTTTCTGGTAAGGAAAGTCACTATTGTGCTCCTATTGCCATACACAGTGCAAATAGCCCTCCCGTCTCTTCCCAGCAAGTACAGTGTACTGGACTGAAGAGGAGCTACTGTTCTTGTCAGTTTCCAAAAAGAGTTGAACTAGATATGGCCCCTGTGTGTATTAAGCACAGTTCATTTTTACTGAGCAAGCTCACTGTTCTGGCCCTATAGGAAACAGAGTAGAGTAGAAGAGTGCTCTTTTCTCAAAAGCAGAATGTGTTTCTTGAAAAGCGAGCTAGAGTTTGTTTCCCAGTCCTAAATGGAGTTGAATCACATGCAATTTTTTGTTCTATGAGCAAGAGTTGTTTTCTGGTAAGACGAGTCACTATTGTGCTCCAATTGCCAAACACAGTGTAATAGCACTCACGTCTGTTCCCAGCAAGTACAGTGTATTGGACTGAAGAGGAGCTACTGTTCTTCTCAGTTTCCTAAGCAGAGTTGAACTAGATATGGCCCGTGTGTCTAGGAAGCACAGTTCATTTGTTCTGAGCAAGCTAACTGTTCTGGCCCTATAGGAAACACAGTAGAGTAGAAGAGTGCTCTTTTCTCAAAAGCAGAGTGTGTTTCTTGTAAGGTGAGCTAGAGTTTGTTTCCCAGTCCTAAATGGAGTTGAGTCACATGCAGTTTCTGGTCGTACGAGCAAGAGTTGTTTTCTGGTAAGATGAGTCACTATTGTGCTTCAATTGCCATACACAGTGCAAATAGCACTCACGTCTGTTCTCAGCAAGTACAGTGTATCGGACTGAAGAGGAGCTGCTGTTCTTGTCAGTTTCCTAAGCAGAGTTGAACTAGATATGGCCGTGTGTGTAGGAAGCACAGTTCTTTTGTTCTGAGCAAGCTCACTGTTCGGAACCCTTAGGAAACACAGTAGAGTAGAAGAGTGCTCTTTTCTAAAAAGCAGAGAGTGTTTATTTTAAGGCGAGCTAGCGTTTGTTTCCCATTCCTAAATGGAGTGGAATCACATGCAGATTCTTGTCCTATGAACAAGAGTTGTTTTCTGGTAAGGAAAGTCACTATTGTGCTCCCATTGCCATACACAGTGCAAATAGCCCTCCCGTCTCTTCCCAGAAAGTACAGTGTATTGGACTGAAGAGGAGCTACTGTTCTTGTCAGTTTCCAAAAAGAGTTGAACTAGATATGGCCCCTGTGTGTATTAAGCACAGTTCTTTTTTTCAGAGCAAGCTCACTGTTCTGGCCCTATAGGAAACACAGTAGAGTAGAAGAGTGCTCTTTTCTCAAAAGCAGAGTGTGTTTCTTGTAAAGCGAGCTAGAGTTTGTTTCCCAGTCCTAAATGGAGTTGAATCACATGCAATTTTTTGTTCTATGAGCAAGAGTTGTTTTCTGGTAAGACAAGTCACTATTGTGCTCCAATTGCCATACACAGTGTAAATACCACTCGCGTCTGTTCCCAGCAAGTACAGTGTATTGGACTGAAGAGGAGCTACTGTTCTTGTCAGTTTCCTAAGCAGAGTTGAACTACATATGGTCCGTGTGTGTAGGAAGCACAGTTCTTTTGTTCTGAGCAAGCTCACTGTTTGGACCCCATAGGAAACACAGTAGAGTAGAAGAGTGCTCCTTTCTCTAAAGCAGTGTGTTTCTTGTAAGGAGAGCTAGAATTTGTTTCCCAGTCCTAAATGGAGTTGAATCACATGCAGTTTCTGGTCCCACGAGCAAGAGTTGTTTTCTGGTAAGAAGAGTCAATATTGCGCACCCATTGTCATACACATGGCAAATAGCACTTGCGTCTGTTCCCAGCAAGTACAGTTTATTGGACTGAAGAGGAGCTACTGTTCTTGTCAGTTTCCTAAGCAGAGTTGAACTAGTTATGGCCCGTGTGTAGGAAGCACTGTTCTTTTGTTCTGAGCAAGTTCACTGTTCTGGCCTTATAGGAAACACAGTAGAGTAGAAGATTGCTCTTTTCTCAAAAGCAGAGTGTGTTTCTTGTAAGGCGAGTTAGCGTTTGTTTCCCAGTCCTAAATGGAGTTGAATCCCATGCAGTTTCTGGTCCTACGAGCAAGAGTTGTTTTCTGGTTAGAAGAGTCACTATTGCGCTCCCATTGTCATACACAGGGCAAATAGCACTGGCATCTGATCCCAGGATGTACAGTGTATTGGACTGAAAAGGATCTACTGTTCTTGTCAGGTTCCTACGCAGAATTGAACTAGATATGGCCATGTGTGTAGAAAGCACAGTTCTTTTGTTCTGAGCAAGCTCACTGTTTGGACCCCATTGGAAACACAGTAGAGTAGAAGAGTGCTCTTTTCTCAAAAGCAGAGCGTGTTTATTGAAAGGCGAGCTAGTGTTTGTTTCCCAGTCAGAAATGGAATTGAATCCCGTGCAGTTCCTGGTCCTACGAGCAAGAGATTTTTCAGGTAAGAAGAGTCACTATTGCGCTCCCATTGCCATAAACAGTGCAAATAGCACTGGCATCTGTTCCATGCATGTGCAGAGTATTGGACTGAAGAGGATCTACTGTTCTTGTCAGTTTCCTAAGCAGAGTTGAACTAGATATGGCCCCTGTGTGTAGGAAGCACAGTTCTTTTGTTCTGAGCAAGCTCACTGTTTGGACCCCATAGGAAACCCAATAGAGTAGATGAGTGCTCTTTTCTCAAAAGCAGAGTGTGTTTCTTGTAGGTGAGCTAGCGTTTGTTTCCCAGTCCTAAATGGAGTTGAATCCCATGCAGTTTCTGGTCCTACGAGCAAGAGTTGTTTTCTGGTAAGAAGAATCACTATTGTGCTCTCAATGTCATACACAGTGCAAATAGCATTGTCGTCGGTTCGCAGCATGTACAGTGTATTGGACTGAAGAGAATCTACTGTTCTTGTCAGGTTCCTAAGCAGAATTGAACTAGATATGGTCGTGTGTGTAGGAAGCATAGTTCTTTTTTTCTGAGCAAGTTCACTGTTCTGGCCCTATAGGAAACACAGTAGAGTAGAAGAGTGCTCTTTTCTCAAAAGCAGAGTGTGTTTCTTGTAAGGCGAGCTAGCGTTTCTTTCCCAGTCCTAAATGGAGTTGAGTCACTTGCAATTTCTGGTCCTACGAGCAAGAGTTTTTTTCTGGTAAGAAGAGTCACTATTGCGCTCCCATTGTCATACAGAGGGCAAATAGCACTGGTGCCTGTTCCCAGCATGTGCAGTGTATTTGACTGGAGGGTATACTGTTCTTGTCAGTATCATAAGCTGAATTGAACTAGATATGGCCGTGTGTGTAGGAAGCACACTTCTTTTGTTCTGTGCAATCTCACTGTTCTGGCCCAATAGGAAACACAGTAGAGTAGAAAAGTGCTCTTTTCTCAAAAGCAGAGTGTGTTTCTTGCAAGGAGAGCTAGCGTTTTTTTTTCCCAGTCCTATATGGAGTTGAATCACATGCAGTTTCTGATCCTACGAGCAAGAGTTGTTTTCTGGTAAGAAGAGTCACTATTGCGCTCCCATTGTCATACACAGGGCAAATAGCACTGGCGTCGGTTCCCAGCATGTACAGTGTATTGGACTGAAGAGAATCTACTGTTCTTCTCAGGTTCCTAAGCAGAAATGAACTAGATATGGCCGTGTATGTAGGAAGCACTGTTCTTTTGTTCTGAGCATGCTCACTGTTCGGACCCCATAGGAAACACAGTAGAGTAGAAGAGTGACCTTTTCCCTAAAGCAGAGTGTGTTTCTTGTAAGGCGAGCTAGCGTTTGTTTCCCAGACCTAAATGGAGTTGAATCCCATGCAGTTTCTGGTCCTACGAGCAAGAGTTGTTTTCTGGTAAGAAGAATCACTATTGCGCTCACAATGTCACACACAGTGCAAATAGCTTTGGCGTCGGTTCCCAGCAAGTACAGTGTATTGGACTGAAGAGGAGCTACTGTTCTTGTCAGTTTCCTATGCAGAGTTGAACTAGATATGGCCCGTGTGTGTAGGAAGCACAGTTATTTTTTTCTAAGCAAGCTCACTGTTCGGACCCCATAGGAAACACAGTAGTGTAGAGGAGTGCTCTTTTCTCAAAAGCAGAGTGTGTTTCTTGTAAGGCAGGCTAGCGTTTTTTTCCCAGTCCTATATGGAGTTGAATCCCATGCAGTTTCTGGTCCTACGAGCAAGAGTTGTTTTCTGGTCAGAAGAGTCACTATTGTGCTCCCATTGTCATACACAGGGCAAATAGCTCTGGCGTCGGTTCCCAGCAAGTACAGTGTATTGGACTGAAGAGGATCTACTGTTCTTGTCAGTTTCCTAAGCAGAATTGAACTAGATATGGCCGTGTGTGTAGGAGGCACAGTTCTCTTGTTCTGATCAAGCTCACTGTTCTGGCCCTATAGGAAACCCAGTAGAGTAGAAGAGTGCTCTTTTCTCAAAAGCAGAGTGTGTTTCTTGTAAGGCGAGCTAGCGTTTGTTTCCTAGTCCTAAATGGAGTTGAATCACTTGCAGTTTCTGGTCCTATGAGCAAGAGTTGTTTTCTGGTAAGGAAAGTCACTATTGCGCTCCCATTGCCATACATAGTGCAAATAGCACTCGCGTGTGTTCCCAGCAAGTACAGTGTATTGGACTGAAGAGGAGCTACTGTTCTTGTCATTTTCCTAAGAGGAGTTGAACTAGATATGGCCCGTGTGTGTAGGAAACACAGTTCTTTTTTTCTGAGAAAGCACACTGTGCGGACACCATAAGAAACACAGTAGAGTAGATGAGTGCTCTATTCTCAAAATTAGATTGTGTTCCTTGAAAGGCGAGCTAGTATTTACTTCCCAGTCAGAAATGGAGTTGAATCACATGCAGTTTCTGGTCCTACGAGCAAGAGTTGTTTTCTGGTAAGAAGAGTCAATATTGCGCTCCCACTGTCATACACAGGGCAAATAGCACTGGCGTCGGTTCCCAGCATGTACGGTGTATTGGACTGAAGAGAACCTACTGCTCTTGTCAGGTTCCTAAGCAGAATTGAACTAGTTATGGCCTTGTATGTAGGAAGCACAGTTCTTTTGTTCTGAGCAAGCTCTCTGTTCTGGCCCTATAGGAAACACAGTGGAGTAGAAGAGTGCTCTTTTCTCAAAAGCAGAGTGTGTTTCTTGTAAGGCGAGCTAGCGTTTGTTTCCAGTCCTAAATGGAGTTGAATCACTTGCAGTTTTTGGTCCTACCAGCAAGAGTTGTTTTCTCTAAAGGAAAGTCACTATTGCGCTCCCTTTGCCTTACACAGTGCAAATAGCAGTTGCGTCTGTTTCCAGCAAGTACAGTGTATTGGACTGAAGAGGAGCTACTGTTCTTGTCAGTTTCCTAAGCAGAGTTGAGCTAGATATGGCCATGTGTGTAGGAAGCACAGTTCTTTTGTTCTGAGCAAGCTCACTGTTCAGACCCCATTGGAAACACAATAGAGTAGAAGCGTGCTCTTTTTTTCAAAAGCAGAGTGTGTTTCTTGTAAGGCGAGCTAGCGTTTGTTTCCCAGTCCTAAATGGAGTTGAATCACATGCAGTTTCTGGTCATATGAGCAAGAGTTGTTTTCTGGTAAGGAAAGTCACTGTTGTACTCCCATTGCCATACATAGTGCAAATAGCACTCGCGTCTGTTCCCAGCAAGTACAGTGTATTGGACTGAAGAGGAGCTACTGTTCTTGTCATTTTCCTAAGAGGAGTTGAACCAGATATGGCCCATGTGTGTAGGAAGCACACTTCTTTTGTTCTGAGAAAGCTCACTGTGCGGACACCACAGGAAACACAGTAGAGTAGATGAGTGCTCTCTTCTCAAAATTTGATTGTGTTTCTGGAAAGGCGAGCTAGTGTTTGTTTCCCAGTCAGAAATGGAGTTGAATCCCATGCAGTTTGTGGTCCTACGAGCAAGAGTTGCTTTCTGGTAAGAAGAGTCACTATTGTGCTCCCATTGCCATACACAGTGCAAATAGCACTTGCGTCTGTTCCTAGCAAGTACAGTGTATTGGACTGAAGAGCAGCTACTGTTCTTGTCAGTTTCCTAAGCAGAGTTGAACAAGATATGGCCCGAGTGTGTAGGAATCACAGTTCTTTTGTTCTGAGCAAGCTCACTGTTCGGACCCCATAGGAAACACAGTAGAGTAGAAGCGTGCTCTTTTCTCAAAAGCAGAGTGTGTTTCTTGTAAGGCGAGATAGCGTTTGTTACCCAGTACTAAATGGAGTTGAATCCCATGCAGTTTGAGGTCCTACGAGCAAGAGTTGTTTTTTGGTAAGAAGAGTCACTATTGTGCTCCCATTGTCATACACAGGGCAAATAGCACTGGCATCTGTTCCCAGCATGTACTGTGTATTGGACTGAAGAGAATCTACTGTTCTTCTCAGGTTCCTAAGCAGAAATGAAATAGATATGGCCGTGTATGTAGGAAGCACAGTTCTTTTGTTCTGAGCATGCTCACTGTTCAGACCCCATAGGAAACACAGTAGAGTAGAAGAGTGATCTTTTCTCTAAAGCAGAGAGTGTTTCTTGTAAGGCGAGTTAGCGTTTGTTTCCCAGACCTAAATGGAGTTGAATTACATGCTGTTTCTGGTCCTACAAGTAAGAGATGTTTTCTGGTAGGGAAAGTCACTATTGCGATCTCATTGATATACACAGTTCAAATAGCACTTGCTTCTGTTCCCAGCAAGTACAGTGTACTGGACTGAAGAGGAGCTACTGTTCTTGTCAGTTTCCTCAGCAGAGTTGAACTAGATATGGCCCGTGTGTGTAGGAAGCACAGGTCTTTTGTTCTGAGCAAGCTCACTGTTCGGACCACATTGGAAACCCAGTAGAGTAGATGAGTGCTCTTTTCTCAAAAGCAGAGTGTGTTTCTTGTAGGCGAGCTAGCGTTTGTTTCCCAGTCCTAAATGGAGTTGAATCCCATGCAGTTTGTGGTCCTACGAGCAAGAGTTGTTTTCTGGTAAGAAGAATCACTATTGCGCTCACAATGTCATACACAGTGCAAATAGCTTTGGCGTCGGTTCCCAGCAAGTACAGTGTATTGGACTGAAGAGGATCTACTGTTCTTGACAGTTTCCTAAGCAGAATTGAACTAGATATGGCCGTGTGTGTAGGAGGCACAGTTCTCTTGTTCTGATCAAGCTCACTGTTCTGGCTCTATAGGAAACACAGTAGAGTAGAAGAGTTCTCTTTTCTCAAAAGCAGAGTGTGTTTCTTGTAAGGCGAGCTAGCGTTTGTTTCACAGTCCTAAATGGAGTTGAATCACTTGCAGTTTCTGGTCCTATGAGCAAGAGTTGTTTTCTGGTAAGGAAAGTCACTATTGCGCTCCCATTGCCATACATAGTGCAAATAGCACTCGCGTCTGTTCCCAGCAAGTACAGTGTATTGGACTGAAGAGGAGCTACTGTTCTTGTCATTTTCCTAAGAGGAGTTGAACTAGATATGACCCGTGTGTGTAGGAAACACAGTTCTTTTTTTCTGAGAAAGCACACTGTGCGGACACCATAAGAAACACAGTAGAGTAGATGAATGCTCTTTTCTCAAAATTAGATTGTGTTCCTTGAAAGGCAAGATAGTATTTACTTCCCAGTCAGAAATGGAGTTGAATCCCACGCAGTTTCTGGTCCTACCAGTAAGAGGTGTTTTCTGGTAAGAAGAGTCACTATTGTGCTCCCATTGCCATACACAGTGCAAATAGCACATGCGTCTGTTCCCAGCAAGTACAGTTTATTGGACTGAAGAGGAGTTACTGTTCTTGTCAGTTTCCTAAGCAGAGTTGTACCAGATATGGCCCGTGTGTGTAGTAAGCACAGTTCTTTTGTTCTGAGCAAGCTCACTGTTCGGACACCATAGGAAACACAGTAGAGTAGAAGAGTGCTCTTTTCTCAAAAGTAGAGTGTGTTTCTTGTAAGGTGAGCTAGCGTTTTTTTCCCAGTCCTAAATGGAGTTGAATCACATGCAGTTTCTGGTCCTACGAGCAAGAGTTGATTTCTGGTAAGAAGAGTCAATATTGAGCACCAATTGTCATACACAGGGCAAATAGCACTTGCGTCTGTTCCCAGCAAGTACAGTTTATTGGACTGAAGAGGAGCTACTGTTCTTGTCAGTTTCCTAAGCAGAGTTGAACCAGATATGGCCCGTGTGTGTAGGAAGCACAGGTCTTTTGTTCTGAGCAAGCTCACAGTTCCGACCCCGTAGGAAACACAATAGAGTAGAAGAGTGCCCTTTTCTCAAAAGCAGAGTGTGTTCCTTGTAAGGCGAGCTAGCATTTGTTTCCCAGTCCTAAATGGAGTTGAATCACATCCAGTTTCTGGTCCTATGAGCAAGAGTTGTTTTCTGTTAAGGAAAGACACTATTGTGCTCCCATTCCCATACATAGTGCAAATAGCACTCGCGTCTGTTCCCAGCAAGTACAGTGTATTGGACTGAAGAGGAGCTACTGTTCTTGTCATTTTCATAAGAGGAGTTGAACCAGATATATCCCATGTGTGTAGGAAGCACAGTTCTTTTGTTCTGAGAAAGCACACTATGCGGACATCGTAGGAAACACAGTAGAGTAGATGAGTGCTCTATTCTCAAAATTTGATTGTTTTTCTTGAAAGTCGAGCTAGTGTTTGTTTCCCAGTCAGAAATGGAGTTGAGTCCCATGCAGTTTCTGGTACTACGAGCAAGAGTTTTTTTCTGGTTAGAAGAGTCACTATTGCGCTCCCATTGCCATACACAGTGCAAATAGCACTCACGTCTGTTCCCAGCAAATACAGTGTTTTAGACTGAAGAGCAGCTACTTTTCTTGTCAGTTTCCTAAGCAGAGTTGAACTAGATATGGCCCGTGTGTGTAGGAAGCACAGTTCTTTTGTTTTGAGCAAGCTTACAATTCGGACCCCGTAGGAAACACAATAGAGTAGAATAGGGCCCTTTTCTCAAAAGCAGTGTGTGTTTCCTGTAAGGCGAGACAGCGTTTGTTACCCAGTACTAAATGGAGTTGAATCCCATGCAGTTTGTGGTCTTACGAGCAAGAGTTGTTTTCTGGTAAGAAGAGTCACTATTGCACTCCCATTGTCATACACAGGGCAAATAGCACAGGCATCTGTTCCCAGCATGTACAGTGTATTGGACTGAAGAGGAGCTACTGTTCTTGTCAGTTTCCTAAGCAGAGTTGAACTAGATATGGCCCGTGTGTGTAGGAAGCACAGGTCTTTTGTTCTGAGCAAGCTCACAGTTCGGGCCCCGTAGGAAACACAATAGAATAGAAGAGTGCCCTTTTCTCAAAAGCAGAGTGTGTTTCTTGTAAGGCGAGCTAGCGTTTGTTTCCCAGTCCTAAATGGAGTTGAATCACATGCAGTTTCTGTTCCTACGAGCAAGAGTTGTTTTCTGGTAAGAAGAGTCAATATTGCGCTCCCATTGTCATACACAGGGCAAATAGCACTGTCGTCGGTTCCCAGCATGTACGGTGTATTGGACTGAAGAGAACCTACTGTTCTTGTCAGGTTCCTAAGCAGAATTGAACTAGTTATGGCCGTGTATGTAGGAAGCACAGTTCTTTTGTTCTGAGCAAGCTCTCTGTTCTGGCCCTATAGGAAACACAGTAGAGTAGAAGAGTGCTCTTTTCTCAAAAGCAGAGTGTGTTTCTTGTAAGGCGAGCTAGCGTTTGTTTCCGGTCCTAAAAGGAGTTGAATCACATGCAGTTTTTGGTCCTACTTGCAATAGTTGTTTTCTCTTTAGGAAAGTCACTATTGCGCTCCCTTTGCCATACACAGTGCAAATAGCAGTCGCGTCTGTTCCCCGCAAGTACAGTGTATTGGACTGAAGAGGAGCTACTGTTCTTGTCAGATTCCTAAGCAGAGTTGAACTAGATATGGCTCGTGTGTGTAGGAAGCACAGTTCTTTTGTTCTGAGCAAGCTCACTGTTCGGACACCATAGGAAACACAGTAGAGTAGAAGAGTGCTCTTTTCTCTAAAGCAGAGTGTGTTTCTTGTAAGGTGAGCTAGCGTTTGTTTCCCAGTCCTAAATGGAGTGGAATCACATGCAGTTTCTGGTCCTACGAGCAAGAGTTGTTTTCTGGTAAGGAAAGTCACTATTGCGCTCCCATTGCCATACACAGTGCAAATAGCCCTCCCGTCTGTTCCCAGTAAGTACAGTGTATTGGACTGAAGAGGAGCTACTGTTCTTCTCAGTTTCCTAAGCAGAATTGAACTAGATATGGCCCGTGTGTGTAGGAAGCACAGTTCTTTTGTTCTGAGAAAGCTCACTGTGCGGACACCACAGGAAACACAGTAGAGTAGATGAGTGCTCTCTTCTCAAAATTTGATTGTGTTTCTGGAAAGGCGAGCTAGTGTTTGTTTCCCAGTCAGAAATGGAGTTGAATCCCATGCAGTTTGTGGTCCTACGAGCAAGAGTTGCTTTCTGGTAAGAAGAGTCACTATTGTGCTCCCATTGCCATACACAGTGCAAATAGCACTTGAGTCTGTTCCCAGCAAGTACAGTGTATTGGACTGAAGAGCAGCTACTGTTCTTGTCAGTTTCCTAAGCAGAGTTGAACAAGATATGGCCCGAGTGTGTAGGAATCACAGTTCTTTTGTTCTGAGCAAGCTCACTGTTCGGACCCCATAGGAAACACAGTAGAGTAGAAGCGTGCTCTTTTCTCAAAAGCAGAGTGTGTTTCTTGTAAGGCGAGATAGCGTTTGTTACCCAGTACTAAATGGAGTTGAATCCCATGCAGTTTGAGGTCCTACGAGCAAGAGTTGTTTTTTGGTAAGAAGAGTCACTATTGTGCTCCCATTGTCATACACAGGGCAAATAGCACTGGCATCTGTTCCCAGCATGTACTGTGTATTGGACTGAAGAGAATCTACTGTTCTTCTCAGGTTCCTAAGCAGAAATGAACTAGATATGGCCGTGTATGTAGGAAGCACAGTTCTTTTGTTCTGAGCATGCTCACTGTTCGGACCCCATAGGAAACACAGTAGAGTAGAAGAGTGATCTTTTCTCTAAAGCAGAGAGTGTTTCTTGTAAGGCGAGCTAGCGTTTGTTTCCCAGACCTAAATGGAGTTGAATTACATGCTGTTTCTGGTCCTACAAGCAAGAGATGTTTTCTGGTAGGGAAAGTCACTGTTGCGATCTCATTGATATACACAGTCAAATAGCACTTGCTTCTGTTCCCAGCAAGTACAGTGTACTGGACTGAAGAGGAGCTACTGTTCTTGTCAGTTTCCTAAGCAGAGTTGAACTAGATATGGCCCGTGTGTGTAGGAAGCACAGGTCTTTTGTTCTGAGCAAGCTCACTGTTCGGACCCCATTGGAAACCCAGTAGAGTAGATGAGTGCTCTTTTCTCAAAAGCAGAGAGTGTTTCTTGTAGGCGAGCTAGCGTTTGTTTCCCAGTCCTAAATGGAGTTGAATCCCATGCAGTTTGTGGTCCTACGAGCAAGAGTAGTTTTCTGGTAAGAAGAATCACTATTGCGCTCACAATGTCATACACAGTGCAAATAGCTTTGGCGTCGGTTCCCAGCAAGTACAGTGTATTGGACTGAAGAGGATCTACCGTTCTTGACAGTTTCCTAAGCAGAATTGAACTAGATATGGCCGTGTGTGTAGGAGGCACAGTTCTCTTGTTCTGATCAAGCTCACTGTTCTGGCCCTATAGGAAACACAGTAGAGTAGAAGAGTGCTCTTTTCTCAAAAGCAGAGTGTGTTTCTTGTAAGGCGAGCTAGCGTTTGTTTCACAGTCCTAAATGGAGTTGAATCACTTGCAGTTTCTGGTCCTATGAGCAAGAGTTGTTTTCTGGTAAGGAAAGTCACTATTGCGCTCCCATTGCCATACATAGTGCAAATAGCACTCGCGTCTGTTCCCAGCAAGTACAGTGTATTGGACTGAAGAGGAGCTACAGTTCTTGTCATTTTCCTAAGAGGAGTTGAACTAGATATGGCCCGTGTGTGTAGGAAACACACTTCTTTTTTTCTGAGAAAGCACACTGTGCGGACACCATAAGAAACACAGTAGAGTAGATGAATGCTCTTTTCTTAAAATTAGATTGTGTTCCTTGAAAGGCGAGATAGTATTTACTTCCCAGTCAGAAATGGAGTTGAATCCCACGCAGTTTCTGGTCCTACGAGTAAGAGGTGTTTTCTGGTAAGAAGAGTCACTATTGTGCTCCCATTGCCATACACAGTGCAAATAGCACATGTGTGTGTTCCCAGCAATTACAGTGTATTGGACTGAAGAGGAGCTACTGTTCTTGTCAGTTTCCTAAGCAGAGTTGAACCAGATATGGCCCGTGTGTGTAGTAAGCACAGTTCTTTTGTTCTGAGCAAGCTCACTGTTCGGACACCATAGGAAACACAGTAGAGTAGAAGAGTGGTCTTTTCTCAAAAGTAGAGTGTGTTTCTTGTAAGGCGAGCTAGCGTTTTTTTCCCAGTCCTAAATGGAGTTGAATCACATGCAGTTTCTGGTCCTACGAGCAAGAGTTGTTTTCTGGTAAAAAGAGTCAATATTGCGCACCCATTGTCATACACAGGGCAAATAGCACTTGCGTCTGTTCCCAGCAAGTACAGTTTATTGAACTGAAGAGGAGCTACTGTTCTTGTCAGTTTCCTAAGCTGAGGTGAACCAGATATGGCCCGTGTGTGTAGGAAGCACAGGTCTTTTGTTCTGAGCAAGCTCACAGTTCGGACCCCGTAGGAAACACAATAGAGTAGAAGAGTGCCCTTTTCTCAAAAGCAGAGTGTGTTCCTTGTAAGGCGAGCTAGCATTTGTTTCCCAGTCCTAAATGGAGTTGAATCACATCCAGTTTCTGGTCCTATGAGCAAGAGTTGTTTTCTGGTAAGGAAAGACACTATTGCGCTCCCATTCCCATACATAGTGCAAATAGCACTCGCGTCTGTTCCCAGCAAGTACAGTGTATTGGACTGAAGAGGAGCTACTGATCTTGTCATTTTCATAATAGGAGTTGAACCAGATATATCCCATGTGTGTAGGAAGCACAGTTCTTTTGTTCTGAGAAAGCACACTATGCGGACATCGTAGGAAACACAGTAGAGTAGATGAGTGCTCTATTCTCAAAATTTGATTGTTTTTCTTGAAAGTCGAGCTACTGTTTGTTTCCCAGTCAGAAATGGAGTTGAGTCCCATGCAGTTTCTGGTACTACGAGCAAGAGTTGTTTTCTTGTAAGAAGAGTCACTATTGCGCTCCCATTGCCATACACAGTGCAAATAGCACTCACGTCTGTTCCCAGCAAGTACAGTGTTTTGGACTGAAGAGCAGCTACTGTTCTTGTCAGTTTCCTAAGCAGAGTTGAACTAGATATGGCCCGTGTGTGTAGGAAGCACAGTTCTTTTGTTTTGAGCAAGCTTACAATTCGGACCCCGTAGGAAACACAATAGAGTAGAATAGGGCCCTTTTCTCAAAAGCAGTGTGTGTTTCCTGTAAGGCGAGACAGCGTTTGTTACCCAGTACTAAATGGAGTTGAATCCCATGCAGTTTGTGGTCTTACGAGCAAGAGTTGTTTTCTGGTAAGAAGAGTCACTATTGCGCTCCCATTGTCATACACAGGGCAAATAGCACAGGCATCTGTTCCCAGCATGTACAGTGTATTGGACTGAAGAGGAGCTACTGTTCTTGTCAGTTTCCTAAGCAGAGTTGAACTAGATATGGCCCGTGTGTGTAGGAAGCACAGTTCTTTTGTTCTGAGCAAGCTCACGGTTCTGGCCCTATAGGAAACACAGTAGAGTAGAAGAGTGCTCTTTTCTCAAAAGCAGAGTGTGTTTCTTGTAAGGCGAACTAGTGTTTGTTTCCCAGTCCTAAATGGAGTTGAATCACATGTAGTTTCTGGTCCTACCAGCAAGAGTTGTTTTTTGGTAAGAAGAGTCACTATTGCACTGCCATTGCCATATACAGGACAAATAGCACTGGCGTCTGGTCCCAGCAAGTACAGTGTATGGGACTGAAAAGGAGCTACTGTTCTTGTCAGTTTCCTAAGCAGAGTTGAAGTAGATATGGCCCGTGTGTGTAGGAAGCACAGTTCTTATGTTCTGAGCAAGCTCACTGTTCTGGCCCTATAGGAAACACAGTAGAGAAGAAGAGTGCTCTTTTCTCAAAAGCGGAGTGTGTTTCTTGTAAGGCGAGCTAGCGTTTGTTTCCTAGTCCTAAATGGAGTTGAATCACATGCAGTTTCAGGTCCTACGATCAAGAGTTCTTTTCTGGTAAGGAAAGCCACATTGCGCTCCCATTGCCATACACAGTGCAAATAGCACTCGCGTCTGTTCCGAGCAAGTACAGTGTATTGGACTGGATAGGTGCTAATGTTCTTGTCAGTTTCCTAAGCAGAGTTGAACTAGATATGATCCGTGTTTGTAGGAAGCACAGTTCTTTTGTTCTTTGCAAGCTCACTGTTTGGACCCCTAGGAAACACAGTAGAGTATAAGAGTGCTCTTTTCTCTAAAGCGGAGTGTATTTCTTGTAAGGCGAACTAGTGTTTGTTTCCCAGTCCTAAATGGAGTTGAATCACATGCAGTTTCTGGTCCTACGAGCAAGAGTTGTTTTATGGTAAGAAGAGTCAATATTGCGCTGCCATTGCCATACACAGGACAAATAGCACTGGCGTCTCTTCCCAGCAAGTACAGTGTATTGAACTGAAGAGGATCTACTGTTCTTCTCAGGTTCCTAAGCAGACTTCAACTAGATATGGCCGTGTGTGTAGGAAGCACAGTTCGTTTGTTCTGAGCAAGCTCACTGTTCGGACCCTATAGGAAAGACAGTAGAGTAAAAGAGTGCTCTTTTCTCAAAAGCAGAGTGTTTTTCTTGTAAGGCGAGCTAGCGTTTGTTTCCCATTCCTAAATTGAGTTGAATCACATGCAGTTTCTGGTCCTACGAGCAAGAGTTGTTTTCTGGTAAGGAAAGTCACTATTGCGCTCCCATTGCCATACACAGTGCAAATAGCACTCGCGTCTGTTCCTAGCAACTACAGTGTATCGGACTGAAGAGGAGCTACTGTTCCTGTCAGTTTCCTAAGCAGAGTTGAACTAGATATGGCCCGTGTGTGTAGGAAGCACAGTTCTTATGTTCTAAGCAAGCTCACTGTTCTGGCCCTATAGGAAACACCGTAGAGTAGAAGAGTGCTCTTTTCTCAAAAGCAGAGTGTGTTTCTTGTAAGGGAAGCTAGCGTTTGTTTCCTAGTCCTAAATGGAGTTGAATCACATGCAGTTTCAGGTCCTACGAACAAGAATTGTTTTCTGGTAAGGAAAGTCACATTGCGCTCCCATTGCCATACACTGTACAAATAGCACTCGCGTCTGTTCCCAGCAAGTACAATGTATTGGACTGAAGAGGATCTACTGTTCTTGTCAGGTTTCTAAGCAGACTTGAACTAGATATGGCCGTGTGTGTAGGAAGCACAGTTCGTTTGTTCTGAGCAAGCTCACTGTTCGGACCCCACAGGAAACACAGTAGAGTAGATGAGTGCTCTTTTCTCAAAAGCAGAGTGTGTTTCTTGTAAGGTGAGCTAGTGTTTGTTTCCCAGTCCTAAATGGAGTTGAATCACATGCAGTTTCTGGTCCTATGACCAAGAGTTGTTTTCTGGTAAGACGAGTCACTATTGTGCACCAATTGCCATACACAGTGCACATAGCACTCGCGTCTGTTCTCAGCAAGTACAGTGTATCGGATTGCAGAGGAGCTGCTGTTCTTGTCAGTTTCCTAAGCAGAGTTGAAATAGATATGGCCCGTGTGTTTAGGAAGCACAGTTCATTTGTTTTGAGCAAGCTCACTGTTCTGGTCCTACAGGAAACACAGTAGAGTAGAAGAGTGCTCTTTTCTCTAAAGCAGAGTGTGTTTCTTGTAAGGCGAGCTCGCGTTTGTTTCCCAGTCCTAAATGGAGTTGAATCACAGACAGTTTCTGGTCCTACGAGCAAGAGTTGTTTTCTGGTAAGACGAGTCACTATTGTGCTCCAATTGCCATACACAGTGAAAATAGCACTCGCGTCTGTTCCCCGCAAGTAAAGTGTATTGGACTGAAGAGGAGCTACTGTTCTTGTCAGTTTCCTAAGCAGAGTTGAACTAGATATGGCCCGTGTGTGTAGGAAGCACAGTTCTTTTTTTCTGAGCAAGCTCACTGTTCTGGCCCTATAGGAAGCACAGTAGAGTAGAAGAGTGCTCTTTTCTCAAAAGCAGAGTGTGTTTCTTGTAAAGCGAGCTAGAGTTTGTTTCCCAGTCCTAAATGGAGTTGAGTCACATGCAGTTTTTTGTTCTATGAGCAAGAGTTGTTTTCTGGTAAGACGAGTCACTATTGTGCTCCAATTGCCATACACAGTGCAAATAGCACTGGCGTCTGTTCCCAGCAAGTACAGTGTATTGGACTGAAGAGGATCTACTGTTCTTGTCAGTTTCCTAAGCAGAGTTGAACTAGATATGGCCCGTGTGTGGGAAGCACAGTTCTTTTGTTCTGAGCAAGCTCACTGTTCTGGCCCTGTAGGAAACACAGTAGAGTAGATGAGTGCTCTTTTTCTAAAGCAGAGTGTGTTTCTTATAAGGTGAGCTAGCATTTGTTTCCCAGTCCTAAATGGAGTTGAGTCACATGCAGTTTCTGTTCGTATGAGCAAGAGTTGTTTTCTGGTAAGATGAGTCACTATTGTGCTCCAATTGCCATACACAGTGCAAATAGCACTCGCGTCTGTTCTCAGCAAGTACAGTGTATCGGACTGAAGAGGAGCTGCTGTTCTTGTCAGTTTCCTAAGCAGAGTTGAACTAGATATGGCCCGTGTGTGTAGGAAGCACAGTTCTTATGTTCTGAGCAAGCTCACTGTTCTGGCCCTATAGGAAACGCAGTAGAGTAGAAAAGTGCTCTTTTCTCAAAAGCAGAGTGTGTTTCTTGTAAGGCGAGCTAGCGTTTGTTCCCTAGTCCTAAATGGAGTTGAATCACATGCAGTTTCTGGTCCTACGAACAAGAGTTTTTTTCTGGTAAGGAAAGTCACGATTGCGCTCCCATTGCCATACACAGGGCAAATAGCACTCGCGTCTTTTCCCAGCAAGTACAGTGTATTGGACTGAAGAGGATCTACTGTTCTTGTCAGGTTCCTAAGCAGAATTGAACAAGATATGGCCGTGTGTGTAGGAAGCACAGTTCTTTTGTTCTGAGCAAGCTCACTGTTCGGACCCCATAGGAAACACAGTAGAGTAGAAGAGTGTTCTTTTCTCAAAAGCAGAGTGTGTTTCTTGTAAGGCGAGCTAGCGTTTCTTTTCCAGTCCTAAATGGAGTTGAATCACATGCAGTTTGTGTTCCTAGGAGCAAGAGTTGTTTTCTGTTAAGGAAAGTCACTATTGTGCTCTCATTGCCATACACAGTGCAAATAGCACTCGCGTCTGTTCCCAGCAAGTACAGTGTATTGGACTGAAGAGGAGCTACTGTTCTTGTCAATTTCCTAAGCAGAGTTGAACTAGGTATGGCCCCTGTGTGTAGGAAGCACAGTTCTTTTGTTCTGAGCAAGCTCACTCTTCTGGCCATAGAGGAAACACAGTAGAGTAGAAGAGTGCTCTTTTCTCAAAAGCAGAGTGTGTTTCTTGTAAGGCGAGCTAGCGTTTGTTTCCCATTCCTAAATGGAGTTGAATCACATGCAGTTTCTGGTCCTACGAGCAAGAGTTGTTTTCTGGTAAGGAAAGTAACTATTGCGCTCCCATTGCCATACACAGTGCTAATAGCACTCGCGTCTGTTCCCAGCAAGTACAGTGTATTGGACTGAAGAGGAGCTACTGTTCTTGTCAGTTTCCTAAGCAGAGTTGAACTAGATATGGCACGTGTGTGTAGGAAGCACAGTTCTTATGTTCTAAGCAAGCTCACTGTTCTGGCCCTATAGGAAACACAGTAGAGTAGAAGAGTGCTCTTTTCTCAAAAGCAGAGTGTTTTTCTTGTAAGGCAAGCTAGCGTTTGTTTCCTAGTCCTAAATGGAGTTGAATCACATGCAGTTTCAGGTCCTACGAACAAGAGTTGTTTTCTGGTAAGGAAAGTCACATTGCACTCCCATTGCCATACACTGTACAAATAGCACTCGCGTCTGTCCCCAGCAAGTACAGTGTATTGGACTGAAGAGGATCTACTGTTCTTGTCAGGTTCCTAAGCAGACTTGAATTGATATGGCCGTGTGTGTAGGAAGCACAGTTTTTTTTGTTCTGAGCAAGCTCACTGTTCGGACCCCATAGAAAACACAGTAGAGTAGAAGAGTGCTTTTTTCTCAAACGTAGAGTGTGTTTCTTTTAAGGCGAGATAGCTTTTGTTTCCCATTCCTAAATGGAGTGGAATCCCATGCAGTTTCTGGTCCTACGAGCAAGAGTTGTTTTCTTGTAAGGAAAGTCACTATTGTGCTCCCATTGCCATACACAGTACAAATAGCCCTCCCGTCTGTTCCCAGCAAGTAGAGTGTATTGGACTGAAGAGGAGCTACTGTTCTTGTCAGTTTCCTAAGAAGAGTTGAACTAGATATGGCCCGTGTGTTTAGGAAGCACAGTTCTTTTTTTCTGAGCAAGCTCACTGTTCTGGCCCTATAGGAAGCACAGTAGAGTAGAAGAGTGCTCTTTTCTCAAAAGCAGAGTGTGTTTCTTGTAAAGCGAGCTAGAGTTTGTTTCCCAGTAATAAATGGAGATGAGTCACATGCAGTTTTATGTTCTATGAGCAAGAGTTGTTTTCTGGTAAGACGAGTCACTATTGTGCTCCAATTACCATACACAGTGCAAACAGCACTGGCGTCTGTTCCCTGCAAGTACAGTGTATTGGACTGAAGAGGATCTACTGTTCTTGTCAGTTTCCTAAGCAGAGTTGAACTAGATATGGCCCGTGTGTGGGAAGCACAGTTCTTTTGTTCTGAGCAAGCTCACTGTTCTGGCCCTGTAGAAAACACAGTAGAGTAGAAGAGTGCTCTTTTTCTAAAGCAGAGTGTGTTTCTTGTAAGGCGAGCTAGCATTTGTTTCCCACTCCTAAATGGCGTAGAGTCACATGCAGTTTGTGGTCCTAAGAGCAAGAGTTGTTTTCTGGTAAGAAGAGTCACTATTGGGCTCCCATTGCCATACAGACTACAAATAGCACT
This sequence comes from Peromyscus eremicus, assembly GCF_949786415.1. Classification (NCBI taxonomy): domain Eukaryota; kingdom Metazoa; phylum Chordata; class Mammalia; order Rodentia; family Cricetidae; genus Peromyscus; species Peromyscus eremicus. Next base: position 10,124 of record NW_026736791.1, on the reverse strand, counting down.
CGCTTCTGTTCCCAGCAAGTACAGTGTATTAGACTGAAGAGGAGCTACTGTTCTTGTCAGTAACCTAAGCAAAGTTGAATTAGATATGGCCCATGTATGTAGGAAACACAGTTCTTTTGTTCTGAGCAAGCTAACTGTTCGGACCTCATAGGAAACCCAGTAGAGTAGATGAGTACTCTTTTCTCAAAAGCAGAGTGTGTTTCTCGTAGGCGAGCTAGTGTTTGTTTCCCAGTCATAAATGGAGTTGAATTACATGCAGTTTCTGGTCCTACGAGCAAGAGTTGTTTTCTGGTAAGAAGAATCACTATTGTGCTCTCAATGTCATACACAGTGCAAATAGCATTGGCGTCGGTTCCCAACATGTACAGTGTATTGGACTGAAGAGAATCTACTGTTCTTGTCAGTTTCCTAAGCAGAATTGAACTAGATATGGTCGTGTGTGTAGGAAGCACAGTTCTTTTGTTCTGAGCAAGTACACTGTTCTGGCCCTATAGGAAACACAGTAGAGTAGAAGAGTGCTCTTTTCTCAAAAGCAGAGCGTGTTTCTTGTAAGGCGAGCTAGCGTTTCTTTCCTAGTCCTAAATGGAGTTGAATCACATGCAGTTTCTGGTCCTATGAACAAGAGTTGTTTTCTGGTAAGGAAAGTCACATTGCGCTCCCATTGCCATACACTGTGCAAATAGCACTCGCGTCTGTTCCCAGCAAGTACAGTGTATTGGACTGAAGAGGATCTACTGTTCTTGTCAGGTTCCTAAGCAGACTTGAACTAGATATGGCCGTGCGTGTAGGAAGCACAGTTTTTTTGTTCTGAGCAAGCTCACTGTTCGGACCCCATAGGAAACACAGTAGAGTAGAAGAGTGCTTTTTTCTCAAAAGCAGAGTGTGTTTCTTTTAAGGCGAGGTAGCGTTTGTTTCCCATTCCTAAATGGAGTGGAATCACATGCAGTTTCTGGTCCTATTTGCAAGAGTTGTTTTCTGGTAAGGAAAGTCACGATTGTGCTCCCATTGCCATACAGAGTGCAAATAGCCCTCCCGTCTCTTCCTAGAAAGTACAGATTATTGGACTGAAGAGGAGCTACTGTTCTTGTCAGTTTCCTAAGAAGAGTTGAACTAGATATGGCCCCTGTGTGTAGGAAGCACAGTTCTTTTTTTCTGAGCAAGCTCACTGTTCTGGCCCTATAGGAAACACAGTAGAGTAGAAGAGTGCTCTTTTCTCAAAAGCAGAGTGTGTTTCTTGTAAAGCGAGCTAGAGTTTGTTTCCCAGTCCTAAATGGAGTTGAGTCACATGCAATTTTTTGTTCTATGAGCAAGAGTTGTTTTCTGGTAAGACGAGTCACTATTGTGCTCCAATTGCCATACACAGTGTAAATAGCACTCGCGTGTGTTCCCAGCAAGTACAGTGTATTGGACTGAAGAGGAGCTACTGTTCTTGTCAGTTTCCTAAGCAGAGTTGAACTACGTATGGTCCGTGTGTGTAGGAAGCACAGTTCTTTTGTTCTGAGCAAGCTCACTGTTTGGACACCATAGGAAACACAGTAGAGTAGAAGAGTGCTCTTTTCTCTAAAGCAGTGTGTTTCTTGTAAGGTGAGCTAGCGTTTGTTTCCCAGTCTGAAATGGAGTTGAATCACATGCAGTTTGTGGTCCTACGAGCAAGAGTTGTTTTCTGGTAAGGAAAGTCACTATTGCGCTCCCATTGCCATACACAGTGCAAATAGCACATGCGTCTGTTCCCAGCAAGTACAGTGTATTGGACTGAAGAGGAGCTACTGTTCTTCTCAGTTTCCTAAGCAGAGTTGAACTAGATATGGCCCGTGTGTCTAGGAAGCACAGTTCATTTGTTCTGAGCAAGCTAACTGTTCTGGCCCTATAGGAAACACAGTAGAGTAGAAGAGTGCTCTTTTCTCAAAAGCAGAGTGTGTTTCTTGTAAGGTGAGCTAGAGTTTGTTTCCCAGTCCTAAATGGAGTTGAGTCACATGCAGTTTCTGGTCCTACGAGCAAGAGTTGTTTTCTGGTAAGATGAGTCACTATTGTGCTCCAATTGCCATACACAGTGCAAATAGCACTCACGTCTGTTCTCAGCAAGTACAGTGTATCGGACTGAAGAGGAGCTTCTGTTCTTGTCAGTTTCCTAAGCAGAGTTGAACTACATATGGTCCTTGTGTGTAGGAAGCACAGTTCTTTTGTTCTGAGCAAGCTCACTGTTTGGACCCCATAGGAAACACAGTAGAGTAGAAGAGTGCTCTTTTCTCTATAGCAGAGTGTGTTTCTTGTAAGGTGAGCTAGCGTTTGTGTCTCAGTCCTAAATGGAGTGGAATTACATGCAGTTTCTGGTCCTATGAGCAAGAGTTGTTTTATGGTAAGAATAGTCACATTGCGCTGCCATTGACATACACAGGACAATTAGCCCTGGCATCTGTTCCCAGCAAGTACAGTGTATTGGACTGAAGAGGATCTACTGTTCTTGTCAGGTTCCTAAGCAGAATTGAACTAGATATGGCCGTGTGTGTAGGAAGCACAGTTCTTTTGTTCTGAACAAGCTCACTGTTCGGACCCCATAGGAAACACAGTAGAGTAGAAGAGTGCTCTTTTCTAAAAAGCAGAGAGTGTTTCTTGTAAGGCGAGCTAGCGTTTGTTTCCCAGTCCTAAATGGCGTTGAATCACATGCAGTTTGTGTTCCTAGGAGCAAGAGCTGTTTTCTGTTAAGGAAAGTCACTATTGTGCTCTCATTGCCATACACAGTGCAAATAGCACTCGCGTCTTTTCCCAGCAAGTACAGTGTATTGGTCTGAAGAGGAGCTACTGTTCTTGTCAGTGTCCTAAGCAGAGTTGAACTAGTTATGGCCCGTGTGTAGGAAGCACAGTTCTTTTGTTCTGAGCAAGTACACTGTTCTGGCCTTATAGGAAACACAGTAGAGTAGATGATTGCTCTTTTCTCAAAAGCAGAGTGTGTTTCTTGTAAGGCGAGTTAGCGTTTGTTTCCCAGTCCTTAATGGAGTTGAATCCCATGCAGTTTCTGGTCCTACGAACAAGAGTTGTTTTCTGGTTAGGAAAGTCACTATTGCGCTCCCGTTGCCATACACAGGGCAAATAGCACTCGCGTGTTTTCCCAGCAAGTGCAGTGTATTGGACTGAATAGGAGCTACTGTTCTTGTCAGTTTCCTAAGCAGAGTTGAACTACATATGGTCCTTGTGTGTAGGAAGCACAGATCTTTTGTTCTGAGCAAGCTCACTGTTTGGACCCCATAGGAAACACAGTAGAGTAGAAGAGTGCTCTTTTCTCTAAAGCAGAGTGTGTTTCTTGTAAGGTGAGCTAGCATTTGTGTTTCAGTCCTAAATGGAGTGGAATCACATGCAGTTTCTGGTCCTACGAGCAAGAGTTGTATTATGGTAAGAATAGTCACTATTGCGCTGCCATTGCCATACACAGGACAAATAGCACTGGCATCTGTTCCCAGCAAGTACAGTGTATTGGACTGAATAGGAGCTACTGTTCTTGTCAGTTTCCTAAGCAGAGTTGAACTACATATGATCCTTGTGTGTAGGAAGCACAGTTCTTTTGTTCTGAGCAAGCTCACAGTTCGGACCCCGTAGGAAACAAAATAGAGTACAAGAGTGCCCTTTTCTCAAAAGCAGAGTGTGTTTCCTGTAAGGCGAGACAGCGTTTGTTACCCAGTACTAAATGGAGTTGAATCCCATGCAGTTTGTGGTCCTACCAGCAAGAGTTGTTTTCTGGTAAGAAGAGTCACTATTGTGCTCCCATTGTCATACACAGGGCAAATAGCACAGGCATCTGTTCCCAGCATGTACAGTGTATTGGACTGAAGAGGAGCTACTGTTCATGTCAGTTTCCTAAGCAGAGTTGAACTAGATATGGCCCGTGTGTGTAGGAAGCACAGTTCTTTTGTTCTGAGCAAGTACACTGTTCTGGCCCTATAGGAAACACAGTAGAGTAGAAGAGTGCTCTTTTCTCAAAAGCAGAGTGTGTTTCTTGTAAGGCGAGCTAGCGTTTCTTTCCCAGTCCTAAATGGAGTTGAATCCCATGCAGTTTCTAGTCCTACGAACAAGAGTTGTTTTCTGGTAAGGAAAGTCACATTGCGCTTCCATTGCCATACACTGTGCAAATAGCACTCGCGTCTGTTCCCAGCAAGTACAGTGTATTGGACTGAAGAGCATCTACTGTTCTTGTCAGGTTCCTAAGCAGACTTGAACTAGATATGGCCGTGTGTGTAGGAAGCACAGTTTTTTTGTTCTGAGCAAGCTCACTGTTCGGAACCCTTAGGAAACACAGTAGAGTAGAAGAGTGCTTTTTTCTCAAAAGCAGAGTGTGTTTCTTTTAAGGCGAGCTAGCGTTTGTTTCCCATTCTTAATGGAGTGGAATCACATGCCGTTTCTGGTCCTATGAGCAAGAGCTGTTTTCTGGTAAGGAAAGTCACTATTGTGCTCCCATTGCCATACACAGTGCAAATAGCCCTCCTGTCTCTTCCCAGCAAGTACAGTGTACTGGACTGAAGAGGAGCTACTGTTCTTGTCAGTTTCCAAAAAGAGTTGAACTAGATATGGCCCCTGTGTGTATTAAGCACAGTTCTTTTTTTCTGAGCAAGCTCACTGTTCTGGCCCTATAGGAAACAGAGTAGAGTAGAAGAGTGCTCTTTTCTCAAAAGCAGAGTGTGTTTCTTGTAAAGCAAGCTAGAGTTTGTTTCCCAGTCCTAAATGGAGTTGAATCACATGCAATTTTTTGTTCTATGAGCAAGAGTTGTTTTCTGGTAAGATGAGTCACTATTGTGCTCCAATTGCCATACACAGTGTAAATAGCACTCACGTCTGTTCCCAGCATGTACAGTGTATTGGACTGAAGAGAAGCTACTGTTCTTGTGAGTTTCCTAAGCAGAGTTGAACTAGATATGGCCCGTGTGTGTAGGAAGCACAGTTCATTTGTTCTGAGCAAGCTAACTGTTCTGGCCCTATAGGAAACACAGTAGAGTAGAAGAGTGCTCTTTTCTCAAAAGCAGAGTGTGTTTCTTGTAAGGTGAGCTAGAGTTTGTTTCCCAGTCCTAAATGGAGTTGAGTCACATGCAGTTTCTGGTCGTACGAGCAAGAGTTGTTTTCTGGTAAGATGAGTCACTATTGTGCTTCAATTGCCATACACAGTGCAAATAGCACTCACGTCTGTTCTCAGCAAGTACAGTGTATCAGACTGAAGAGGAGCTGCTGTTCTTGTCAGTTTCCTAAGCAGAGTTGAACTAGATATGGCCGTGTGTGTAGGAACACAGTTCTTTTGTTCTGAGCAAGCTCACTGTTCGGACCCCATAGGAAACACAGTAGAGTAGAAGATTGCTCTTTTCTAAAAAGCAGAGAGTGTTTCTTTTAAGGCGAACTAGCGTTTGTTTCCCATTCCTAAATGGAGTGGAATCACATGCAGTTTCTTGTCCTATGAGCAAGAGTTGTTTTCTGGTAAGGAAAGTCACTATTGTGCTCCCATTGCCATACACAGTGCAAATAGCCCTCCCGTCTCTTCCCAGCAAGTACAGTGTACTGGACTGAAGAGGAGCTACTGTTCTTGTCAGTTTCCAAAAAGAGTTGAACTAGATATGGCCCCTGTGTGTATTAAGCACAGTTCTTTTTTACTGAGCAAGCTCACTGTTCTGGCCCTATAGGAAACAGAGTAGAGTAGAATAGTGATCTTTTCTCAAAAGCAGAATGTGTTTCTTGAAAAGCGAGCTAGAGTTTGTTTCCCAGTCCTAAATGGAGTTGAATCACATGCAATTTTTTGTTCTATGAGCAAGAGTTGTTTTCTGGTAAGAAGAGTCACTATTGTGCTCCAATTGCCAAACACAGTGTAAATAGCACTCACGTCTGTTCCCAGCAAGTACAGTGTATTGGACTGAAGAGGAGCTACTGTTCTTCTCAGTTTCCTAAGCAGAGTTGAACTAGATATGGCCCGTGTGTCTAGGAAGCACAGTTCATTTGTTCTGAGCAAGCTAACTGTTCTGGCCCTATAGGAAACACAGTAGAGTAGAAGAGTGCTCTTTTCTCAAAAGCAGAGTGTGTTTCTTGTAAGGTGAGCTAGAGTTTGTTTCCCAGTCCTAAATGGAGTTGAGTCACATGCAGTTTCTGGTCGTACGAGCAAGAGTTGTTTTCTGGTAAGATGAGTCACTATTGTGCTCCAATTGCCATACACAGTGTAAATAGCACTCACGTCTGTTCCCACCATGTACAGTGTATTGGACTGAAGAGAAGCTACTGTTCTTGTGAGTTTCCTAAGCAGAGTTGAACTAGATATGGCCCGTGTGTGTAGGAAGCACAGTTCATTTGTTCTGAGCAAGCTAACTGTTCTGGCCCTATAGGAAACACAGTAGAGTAGAAGAGTGCTCTTTTCTCAAAAGCAGAGTGTGTTTCTTGTAAGGTGAGCTAGAGTTTGTTTCCCAGTCCTAAATGGAGTTGAATCACATGCAGTTTCTGGTCGTACGAGCAAGAGTTGTTTTCTGGTAAGATGAGTCACTATTGTGCTTCAATTGCCATACACAGTGCAAATAGCACTCACGTCTGTTCTCAGCAAGTACAGTGTATCAAGGTGAAGAGGAGCTGCTGTTCTTGTCAGTTTCCTAAGCAGAGTTGAACTAGATATGGCCGTGTGTGTAGGAAGCACAGTTCTTTTGTTCTGAGCAAGCTCACTGTTCGGACCCCATAGGAAACACAGTAGAGTAGAAGATTGCTCTTTTCTAAAAAGCAGAGAGTGTTTCTTTTAAGGCGAACTAGCGTTTGTTTCCCATTCCTAAATGGAGTGGAATCACATGCAGTTTCTTGTCCTATGAGCAAGAGTTGTTTTCTGGTAAGGAAAGTCACTATTGTGCTCCCATTGCCATACACAGTGCAAATAGCCCTCCCGTCCCTTCCCAGCAAGTACAGTGTACTGGACTGAAGAGGAGCTACTGTTCTTGTCAGTTTCCAAAAAGAGTTGAACTAGATATTTCCCCTGTGTGTATTAAGCACAGTTCTTTTTTACTGAGCAAGCTCACTGTTCTGGCCCTATAGGAAACAGAGTAGAGTAGAAGAGTGCTCTTTTCTCAAAAGCAGAATGTGTTTCTTGAAAAGCGAGCTAGAGTTTGTTTCCCAGTCCTAAATGGAGTTGAATCACATGCAATTTTTTGTTCTATGAGCAAGAGTTGTTTTCTGGTAAGACGAGTCACTATTGTGCTCCAATTGCCAAACACAGTGTAAATAGCACTCACGTCTGTTCCCAGCAAGTACAGTGTATTGGACTGAAGAGGAGCTACTGTTCTTCTCAGTTTCCTAAGCAGAGTTGAACTAGATATGGCCCGTGTGTCTAGGAAGCACAGTTCATTTGTTCTGAGCAAGCTAACTGTTCTGGCCCTATAGGAAACACAGTAGAGTAGAAGAGTGCTCTTTTCTCAAAAGCAGAGTGTGTTTCTTGTAAGGTGAGCTAGAGTTTGTTTCCCAGTCCTAAATGGAGTTGAGTCACATGCAGTTTCTGGTCGTACGAGCAAGAGTTGTTTTCTGGTAAGATGAGTCACTATTGTGCTTCAATTGCCATACACATTGCAAATAGCACTCACGTCTGTTCTCAGCAAGTACAGTGTATCGGACTGAAGAGGAGCTGCTGTTCTTGTCAGTTTCCTAAGCAGAGTTGAACTAGATATGGCCGTGTGTGTAGGAAGCACAGTTCTTTTGTTCTGAGCAAGCTCACTGTTCGGACCCCATAGGAAACACACTAGAGTAGAAGAGTGCTCTTTTCTAAAAAGCAGAGAGTGTTTATTTTAAGGCGAGCTAGCGTTTGTTTCCCATTCCTAAATGGAGTGGAATCACATGCAGATTCTTGTCCTATGAACAAGAGTTGTTTTCTGGTAAGGAAAGTCACTATTGTGCTCCCATTGCCATACACAGTGCAAATAGCCCTCCCGTCTCTTCCCAGAAAGTACAGTGTATTGGACTGAAGAGGAGCTACTGTTCTTGTCAGTTTCCAAAAAGAGTTGAACTAGATATGGCCCCTGTGTGTATTAAGCACAGTTCTTTTTTTCAGAGCAAGCTCACTGTTCTGGCCCTAGAGGAAACACAGTAGAGTAGAAGAGTGCTCTTTTCTCAAAAGCAGAGTGTGTTTCTTGTAAAGCGAGCTAGAGTTTGTTTCCCAGTCCTAAATGGAGTTGAATCACATGCAATTTTTTGTTCTATGAGCAAGAGTTGTTTTCTGGTAAGACAAGTCACTATTGTGCTCCAATTGCCATACACAGTGTAAATACCACTCGCGTCTGTTCCCAGCAAGTACAGTGTATTGGACTGAAGAGGAGCTACTGTTCTTGTCAGTTTCCTAAGCAGAGTTGAACTACATATGGTCCGTGTGTGTAGGAAGCACAGTTCTTTTGTTCTGAGCAAGCTCACTGTTTGGACCCCATAGGAAACACAGTAGAGTAGAAGAGTGCTCCTTTCTCTAAAGCAGTGTGTTTCTTGTAAGGAGAGCTAGAATTTGTTTCCCAGTCCTAAATGGAGTTGAATCACATGCAGTTTCTGGTCCCACGAGCAAGAGTTGTTTTCTGGTAAGAAGAGTCAATATTGCGCACCCATTGTCATACACAGGGCAAATAGCACTTGCGCCTGTTCCCAGCAAGTACAGTTTATTGGACTGAAGAGGAGCTACTGTTCTTGTCAGTTTCCTAAGCAGAGTTGAACTAGTTATGGCCCGTGTGTAGGAAGCACAGTTCTTTTGTTCTGAGCAAGTTCACTGTTCTGGCCTTATAGGAAACACAGTAGAGTAGAAGATTGCTCTTTTCTCAAAAGCAGAGTGTGTTTCTTGTAAGGCGAGTTAGCGTTTGTTTCCCAGTCCTAAATGGAGTTGAATCCCATGCAGTTTCTGGTCCTACGAGCAAGAGTTGTTTTCTGGTTAGAAGAGTCACTACTGCGCTCCCATTGTCATACACAGGGCAAATAGCACTGGCATCTGATCCCAGGATGTACAGTGTATTGGACTGAAAAGGATCTACTGTTCTTGTCAGGTTCCTACGCAGAATTGAACTAGATATGGCCATGTGTGTAGAAAGCACAGTTCTTTTGTTCTGAGCAAGCTCACTGTTTGGACCCCATTGGAAACACAGTAGAGTAGAAGAGTGCTCTTTTCTCAAAAGCAGAGCGTGTTTATTGAAAGGCGAGCTAGTGTTTGTTTCCCAGTCAGAAATGGAATTGAATCCCGTGCAGTTCCTGGTCCTACGAGCAAGAGATTTTTCAGGTAAGAAGAGTCACTATTGCGCTCCCATTGCCATAAACAGTGCAAATAGCACTGGCATCTGTTCCATGCATGTGCAGAGTATTGGACTGAAGAGGATCTACTGTTCTTGTCAGTTTCCTAAGCAGAGTTGAACTAGATATGGCCCCTGTGTGTAGGAAGCACAGTTCTTTTGTTCTGAGCAAGCTCACTGTTTGGACCCCATAGGAAACCCAATAGAGTAGATGAGTGCTCTTTTCTCAAAAGCAGAGTGTGTTTCTTGTAGGTGAGCTAGCGTTTGTTTCCCAGTCCTAAATGGAGTTGAATCCCATGCAGTTTCTGGTCCTACGAGCAAGAGTTGTTTTCTGGTAAGAAGAATCACTATTGTGCTCTCAATGTCATACACAGTGCAAATAGCATTGTCGTCGGTTCGCAGCATGTACAGTGTATTGGACTGAAGAGAATCTACTGTTCTTGTCAGGTTCCTAAGCAGAATTGAACTAGATATGGTCGTGTGTGTAGGAAGCATAGTTCTTTTTTTCTGAGCAAGTTCACTGTTCTGGCCCTATAGGAAACACAGTAGAGTAGAAGAGTGCTCTTTTCTCAAAAGCAGAGTGTGTTTCTTGTAAGGCGAGCTAGCGTTTCTTTCCCAGTCCTAAATGGAGTTGAGTCACTTGCAGTTTCTGGTCCTACGAGCAAGAGTTGTTTTCTGGTAAGAAGAGTCACTATTGCGCTCCCATTGTCATACAGAGGGCAAATAGCACTGGTGCATGTTCCCAGCATGTGCAGTGTATTTGACTGGAGGGTATACTGTTCTTGTCAGTATCATAAGCTGAATTGAACTAGATATGGTCGTGTGTGTAGGAAGCACACTTCTTTTGTTCTGTGCAATCTCCCTGTTCTGGCCCAACAG
>NW_026736790.1:0-59000 GCF_949786415.1 Peromyscus eremicus | reverse complement strand
TGTGTGTAGGATGCACAGTTCTTTTGTTCTGAGCAAGCTCACTATTCTGGCCCTAAAGGATACACAGTAGAGTAGAAGAGTGCTCTTTTCTCAAAAGCATAGTGTGTTTCTTGTAAGGCGAGCTAGCGTTTGTTTTCCAGTCCTAAATGGAGTTGAATCACATGCATTTTCTGGTCCTACGAGCAAGAGTTGTTTTGTGGTAAGAAGAGTCACTATTGCACTCCCATTGTCATACACAGGGCAAATAGCACTCGCGTCTGTTCCCAGCAAGTACAGTGTATTGGACTGAAGAGGATCTACTGTTCTCGTAAGTTTCCTAAGCAGAATTGAACTAGATATGGCCATGTGTGTAGGAAGCACAGTTCTTTTGTTCTGAGCAAGCTCACTGTTCTGGCCCTAAAGGAAAAACAGTAGAGTAGAAGAGTGCTCCTTCCTCAAAAGCAGAGTGTGCTACTTGTAAGGCGAGCTAGCGTTTGTTTCCCAGTCCTAAATGGAGTTGAATCACATGCAGTTTTTGGTCCTATGAGCAAGAGTTGCTTTCTGGTAAGGAAAGTCACTATTGCGCTCCCATTGCCATACACATTGCAAATAGCACGCGCATCTGTTCCCAGCAAGTACAGTGTATTGGACTGAAGAGGAGCTACTTCTCTTGTCAGTTTCCTAAGCAGAGTTGAACTAGATATGGCCCGGGGGTAGGAAGCACAGTTCTTTTGTTCTGAGCAAGTTCTCTGTTTGGACCCCATAGGAAACACAGTAGAGTAGAAGAGTGCTCTTTTCTCAAAGCAGAGTGTGTTTCTGGTAAGGCTAGCTAGTGTTTGTTTCCCAGTCCTAAATGGAGTTGAATCACATGCAGTTTCTGGTCCTATGAGCAAGAGTTGTTTTCTGGTAAGAAGAGTCACATTTGAGCTCCCATTGTCATACACAGGGCAAATAGCACTGGAGTCTGTTCCCAGGAAGTACAGTGTATTGGACTGAAGAGGAGCTACTGTTCTTGTCAGTTTCATAAACAGATTTGAACTAGATATGGCCCATGTTGAAGGATGCACAATTCTTTTGTTCTGAGCAAGCTCACTGTTTAACACCATAGAAAACACAGTAGAGTAGAAGAGTGCTCTTATCTCAAAAGCAGAGAGTGTTTCTTGTAAGGCGAGCTAGTGTTTGTTTCCCAGTCCTAAATGGAGTTGAATCACATGCAGTTTTTGGTCCTACGAGCAAGAGTTGTTTTCTGGTAAGAAGAGTCACTATTGGGCTCCCATTGTCATACACAGGGCAAACAGCACTGGTGTCTGTTCCCAGCAAGTACACTGTATTGGACTGAAGAGGATCTACAGTTCTTGTCAGTTTCCTAAGCAGAGTTGAACTAGATATGGCCATGTGTGTAGGAAGCACAGTTCTTTTGTTCTGACCAAGCTCACTGTTCTGGCCATAAAGGAAACACAGTAGAGTTGAAGAGTGCTCTTTTATCAAAAGCAGAGTATGTTTCTTGTAAGGAGAGCTAACTTTTGTTTCCAAGTCCTAAATGGAGTTGTATCCCATGCAGCCTCTGGTCCTACGAGCAAGAGAGTTTTCTGGTAAGAAGAGTAACTATTGTGCTCCCATTGCCATACACAGTGCAAATAGCACTCGCGTCTTTTCCCAGCAAGTACAGTGTATTGGACTGAATAGGAGCTACTGTTCTTGTCAGTTTCCTAAGCAGAGTTGAACTAGTTATGGCCCGTGTGTAGGAAGCACAGTTCTTTTGTTCTGAGCAAGCTCACTGTTCGGACCCCATAGGAAACACTGTAGAGTAGAAGAGTGCCCTTTTCTCAAAAGCATAGTGTGTTTCTTGTAAGGCAAGCTAGCGTTTGTTTTCCTGTCCTAAGTGGAGTTGAATCATATGCAGTTTGCGGTCCTACGAGCAAGAGTTGTTTTCTGGTAAGAAGAGTCACTATTGCGCCCTCTTGTCATACACAGGGCAAATAGCACTGGCGTCTATTCCCAGCATGTACAGTGTATTGGACTGAAGAGGAACTACTGTTGTTGTCAGTTTCCTAAGCAGAATTAAACTAGATATGGCCGTGAGTGTAGGAAGCACAGTTCTTTTGTTCTGAGAAAGCTCACTATTCTGGCCCTATAGGAAACACAATAGAGTAGAAGAGTGCTCTTTTCTCAAAAGCAGAGTGTGTTTCTTGAAAGGCGAGCTAGCGTTTGTTTCCCAGTCCTAAATGGAGTGGAATCACATGCAGTTTGTGGTCCTACGAGCAAGAGTTGTTTTATGGTAAGAATAGTCACTATTGCACTGCCATGGCCATATACAGGACAAATAGCACTGGCGTCTGTTCCCAGCAAGTACAGTGTATTGGACTGAAGAGGATCTACTGCTCTGGTCAGGTTCCTAAGCAGAATTGAACTAGATATGGCCGTGTGTGTAGGAAGCACAGTTCTTTTGTTCTGACCAAGCTCATTGTTCGGACCCCATAGGAAACACAGTAGAGTAGAAGAGTGCTCTTTTCTCAAAAGCAGAGTGTGTTTCATGTAAGGCGAGCTAGCACTTGTTTCCCATTCCTAAATGGAGTTGAATCACATGCAGTTTCTAGTCCTATGAGCAAGAGTTGTTTTCTGGTAAGAAGAGTAACTATTGTGCTCCCATTGCCATACACAGTGCAAATAGCTCTCGCGTCTGTTCCCAGCAAGTACAGTTTATCGGACTGAAGAGGAGCTACTGTTCTTGTCAGTTTCCTAAGCAGAGTGGAACTATATATGGCCCGTGTGTAGGAAGCACAGTTCTTATGTTCTGAGCAAGCTCACTGTTCTGGCCCTACAGGAAACACAGTAGAGTAGAAGAGTGCTCTTTTCTCAAAAGCAGAGTGTGTTTTTGTAAGGCGAGCTAGCGTTTGTCTCCTAGTCCTAAATGGAGTTGAATCACATGCAGTTTCTGGTCCTATGAACAAGAATTGTTTTCTGGTAAGGAAAGTCACTTCTGCGCTCCCATTGCCCTACACAAGACAAATAGCCCTCGCGTCTTTTCCCAGCATGTACAGTGTATTGGACTGAATAGGAGCTACTGTTCTTGTCAGTTTACTAAGCAGAGTTGAACTAGATATGGTCCGTGTGTGTAGGAAGCATAGTTCTTTTGTTCTGAACAAGCTCACTGTTTGGACCCCATAGGAAACACAGTAGAGTAGAAGAGTGCTCTTTTCTCTAAAGCAGAGTGTGTTTCTTGTAAGGCGAGCTAGCGTTTGTTTCCCAGTCCTAAATGGAGTGGAATAACATGCAGTTTCTGGTCCAACGAACAAGAGTTGTTTAGTGGTAAGGAAAGTCACTATTGCGCTCCCATTGCCATACACAGTGCAAATAGCCCTCCCGTCTGTTCCCAGCAAGTACAGTGTATTGGACTGAAGAGGAGCTACTCTTCTTCTCAGTTTCCTAAGCAGAGTTGAACTAGATATGGCCCGTGTGTTTAGGAAGTACAGTTCCTTTTTTCTGAGCAAGCTCACTGTTCTGGACCTATAGGAAACACAGTAGAGTAGAAGAGTGCTCTTTTCTCAAAAGCAGAGTGTGTTTCTTGTAAAGCGAGCTAGAGTTTGTTTCCCAGTCCTAAATGGAGTTGAATCACATGCAGTTTCTGGTCCTACGAGCAAGAGTTGTTTTCTGGTAAGAAGAGTCACTATTGCGCTGCCATTGCCCTAAACAGGACAAATAGCACTGGCGTCTGTTCCCAGCAAGCACAGTGTATTGGACTGAAGAGGAGCTACTGTTCTTGTCAGGTTCCTAAGCAGACTTGAACGAGATATGGCCGTGTGTGTAGGAAGCAAAATTTTTTTGTTCTGAGCAAGCTCACTTTTCGGAACACATGGGAAACACAGTAGAGTAGAAGAGTGCTCTTTTCTCAAAAGCAGAGTGTTTTTCTTGGAAGTCGAGCTAGCGTTTGTTTCCCAGTCGTAAATGGAGTTGAGTCACATGCAGTTTTTTGTCCTATGAGCAAGAGTTGTTTTCTGGTAAGACAAGTCACTATTGTGCTCCAATTGCCATACACAGTGCAAATAGCACTCGCGTCTGTTCCCCGCAAGTACAGTGTATTCGACTGAAGAGGAGCTACTGTTCTTGTTTTTTTCCTAAGCAGAGTTGAACTAGATATGGCCCGTGTGTGTAGGAAGCACAGTTCTTTTGTTCTGAGCAAGCTCACTGTTTGGACCCCATAGGAAACACAGTAGAGTAGAAGAGTGCACTTTTCTCAAAAGCAGAGTGTGTTTCATGTAAGGCGAGCTAGCATTTGTTTCCCAGTCCTAAATGGAGTTGAATCACATGCAGTTTCTCGTCCTACGAGCAAGAGTTGTTTTCTGGTAAGGAAAGTCACTATTGCGCTCCCATTGCCATACACAGTGCAAATAGCACTCGCGTCTGTTCCCAGCAAGTACAGTGTATTGGACTGAAGAGGAGCTACTGTTCTTGTCAGGTTCCTAAGCAGACTTGAACGAGATATGGCCGTGTCTGTAGGAAGCACAATTTTTTTGTTCTGAGCATGCTCACTGTTTGCACCCCATAGGAAACACAGTAGAGTAGAAGAGTGCACTTTTCTCAAAAGCAGAGTGTGTTTCTTGGAAGTCGAGCTAGCGTTTGTTTCCCAGTCCTAAATGGAGTTGAGTCACATGCAGTTTTTTGTCCTACGAGCAAGAGTTGTTTTCTGGTAAGACAAGTCACTATTGTGCTCCAATTGCAATACACAGTGCAAATAGCACTCGCGTCTGTTCCCCGCAAGTACAGTGTATTCGACTGAAGAGGAGCTACTGTTCTTGTTTTTTTTCTAAGCAGAGTTGAACTAGATATGGCCCGTGTGTGTCGGAAGCACAGTTCTTTTGTTCTGAGCAAGCTCACTGTTTGGACCCCATGGGAAACACAGTAGAGTAGAAGAGTGCACTTTTCTCAAAAGCAGAGTGTGTTTCATGTAAGGCGAGCTAGCATTTGTTTCCCAGTCCTAAATGGAGTTGAATCACATGCAGTTTCTCGTCCTATGAGCAAGAGTTGTTTTCTGGTAAGGAAAGTCACTATTGCGCTCCCATTGCCATACACAGTGCAAATAGCACTCGCGTCTGTTCTCAGCAAGTACAGTGTATCGAACTGAAGAGGAGCTACTGTTCTTGTCAGTTTCCTAAGCAGAGTTGAACTAGATATGGCCCGTGTGTGTAGGAAGCACAGTTCTTTTGTTCTGAGCAAGCTCACTGTTCTGGCCCTACAGGAAACACAGTAGAGTAGATGAGTGCTCTTTTCTCTAAAGCAGAGTGTGTTTCTTGTAAGGCCAGCTCGCGTTTGTTTCCCAGTCTTAAATGGAGTTGAGTCACAGACAGTTTTTGGTCCTACGAGAAAGATTTGTTTTCTGGTAAGAAGGGTCACTATTGTGCTCCAAATGCCATACACAGTGCAAATAGCCCTCTCGTCTGTTCCCAGCAAGTACAGTGTATTGGACTGAAGAGGATCTACTGTTCTTGTCAGTTTCCTAAGCAGAGTTGAACTAGATATGGCCCGTGTGGGTAGGAAGCACAGTTCTTTTTTTCTGAGCAAGCTCACTGTTCTGGCCCTATAGGAAACACAGTAGAGTAGAATAGTGCTCTTTTCTCAAAAGAAGAGTGTGTTTCTTGTAAAGTGAGCTAGAGTTTGTTTTCCAGTCCTAAATGGAGTTGAGTTACATGCAGTTTTTTGTGCTATGAGCAAGAGTTGTTTTCTGGTAAGACGAGTTACTATTGTGCTCCAATTGCCATACACAGTGCAAATAGCACTGGCGTCTGTTCCCAGCAAGTACAGTGTATTGGACTGAAGAGGATCTACTGTTCTTGTCAGTTTCCTAAGCAGAGTTGAACTAGATATGGCCCGTGTGTGGGAAGCACAGTTCTTTTGTTCTGAGCAAGCTCACTGTTCTGGCCCTATAGGAAACACAGTAGAGTAGAAGATTGCTCTTTTTCTAAAGCAGAGTGTGTTTCTTGTAAGGAGAGCTAGCGTTTGTTTCCCAGTCCTAAATGGACTTGAATCACATGCAGTTTCTGGTCCTAGGAGCAAGAGATGTTTTATGGTATGAATAGTCACTATTGCGCTGCCATTGCCATACACAGAACAAATAGCACTGGCGTCTGTTCCCAGCAAGTACAGTGTATTGGACTGAAGAGGATCTACTGTTCTTGTCAGATTTATAAGCAGAATTGAACTAAATATGGCCGTGTGTGTAGGAAGCACAGTTCTTTTGTTCTGAGCAAGCTCACTGTTTTGGCCCTATAGAAACACAGTAGTGTAGAAGAGTGCTCTTTTCTCAAAAGCAGATTGTGTTTCTTGTAAGGCGAGCTAGCCATTGTTTCCCAGTCCTAAATGGAGTTGAATCACATGCAGTTTCCAGTCCTACGAGCAAGAGTTGTTTTCTGGTAAGGAAAGTCATTATTCCGCTCCCTTTGCCATACACAGTGCAAATAGTACTCGCGTCTGTTCCCAGCAAGTACAGTGTATCGGAATGAAGAGGAGCTACTGTTGCTGTCATTTTCCTAAGAAGAGTTGAATTAGATATGGCACGTGTGTTTAGGAAGCACTGTTATTATTTTCTGAGCAAGCTCACTGTTCTGAACCTACAGGAAACACAGTAGAGTAGAAGAGTGCTTTTTTCTCTAAAGCAGAGTATGATTCTTGTAAGGCGAGCTCGCAGTTGTTTCCCAGTTATAAATGGAGTTGAGTCACATGCAGTTTTTGGTCCTACGAGCAAGAGTTGTTTTCTGGTAAGAAGAGTCACTATCGTGCTCCAAATGCCATACACAGTGCAAATAGCACTCGGGTCTGTTCCCAGCTAGTACAGTGTATTGGACTGAATAGGAGCTACTGTTCTTGTGAGTTTACTAAGCAGAGTTTAACTAGATATGGTCCGTGTGTGTAGGAAACATAGTTCTTTTGTTCTGAACAAGCTCACTGTTTGGACCCCATAAAACACAGTAGAGTAGAAGAGTGCTCTTTTCTCTAAAGGAGAGTGTGTTTCTTGTAAGGCAAGCTAGCGTTTGTTACCCAGTCCTAAATGGAGTGGAATCACATGCAGTTTCTGGTCCTACGAGCAAGAGTTGTTTTCTGGTAAGGAAAGTCACTATTGCGCTCCCATTGCCATACACAGTGCAAATAGCACTGGCGTCTGTTCCCAGCAAGTACAGTGTATTGGACTGAAGAGGATCTACTGTTCTTGTCAGGTTCCTAAGCAGACTTGAACGAGGTGTGACCCTGTGTGTAGGAAGCACAGTTTTTTTGTTCTGAGCAAGCTCACTTTTCGGAACACATAGGAAACACAGTAGGGTAGAAGAGTGCTCATTTCTCTAAAGCAGGGTGTGTTTCTTGGAAGTTGAGCTAGCGTTTGTTTCCCCGTCATAAATGGAGTTGAGTCACATGCAGTTTTTTGTCCTACGAGCAAGAGTTTTTTTCTGGTAAGACAAGTCACTATTGTGCTCCAATTGCCATACACAGTGCAAATAGCACTCGCGTCTGTTCCCCGCAAGTGCAGTGTATTCGACTGAAGAGGAGCTACTGTTCTTGTTTGTTTCCTAAGCAGAGTTGAACTAGATATGGCCCGTGTGTGTAGGAAGCAAAGTTCTTTTGTTCTGAGCAAGCTCACTCTTTGGACCCCATAGGAAACACAGTAGAGTAGAAGAGTGCTCTTTTCTCAAAAGCAGTGTGTTTGTTGTAAGTCGAGCTACCATTTCTTTCCCAGTCCTAAATGGAGTTGAATCACATGCAGTTTCTGGTCCTAGGAGCAAGAGTTGTTTTCTGGTAAGGAAAGTCACTATTGCGCTCCCATTGCCATACACAGTGCAAATAGCCCTCCCGTCTGTTCCCAGCAAGTACAGTGTATTGGACTGAAGAGGAGCTACTGTTCTTGTCAGTTTCCTAAGAAGAGTTGAACTAGATATGGCCCGTGTGGGTAGGAAGCACAGTTCTTTTTTTCTGAGCAAGCTCACTGTTCTGGCCCTATAGGAAACACAGTAGAGTAGAATAGTGCTCTTTTCTCAAAAGAAGAGTGTGTTTCTTGTAAAGTGAGCTAGAGTTTGTTTTCCAGTCCTAAATGGAGTTGAGTCACATGCAGTTTTTTGTCCTATGAGCAAGAGTTGTTTTCTGGTAAGACGAGTTACTATTGTGCTCCAATTGCCATACACAGTGCAAATAGCACTGGCGTCTGTTCCCAGCAAGTATAGTGTATTGGACTGAAGAGGATCTACTGTTCTTGTCAGTTTCCTAAGCAGAGTTGAACTAGATATGGCCCGTGTGTGGGAAGCACAGTTCTTTTGTTCTGAGCAAGCTCACTGTTCTGGCCCTATAGGAAACACAGTAGAGTAGAAGATTGCTCTTTTTCTAAAGCAGAGTGTGTTTCTTGTAAGGAGAGCTAGAGTTTGTTTCCCAGTCCTAAATGGACTTGAATCACATGCAGTTTCTGGTCCTAGGAGCAAGAGTTTTTTTATGGTATGAATAGTCACTATTGCGCTGCCATTGCCATACACAGAACAAATAGCACTGGCATCTGTTCCCAGCAAGTACAGTGTATTGGACTGAAGAGGATCTACTGTTCTTGTCAGATTTATAAGCAGAATTGAACTAAATATGGCCGTGTGTGTAGGAAGCACAGTTCTTTTGTTCTGAGCAAGCTCACTGTTTTGGCCCTATAGAAACACAGTAGTGTAGAAGAGTGCTCTTTTCTCAAAAGCAGATTGTGTTTCTTGTAAGGCGAGCTAGCCATTGTTTCCCAGTCCTAAATGGAGTTGAATAACATGCAGTTTCCGGTCCTACGAGCAAGAGTTGTTTTCTGGTAAGGTAAGTCACTATTCCGCTCCCTTTGCCATACACTGTGCAAATAGTACTCGCGTCTGTTCCCAGCAAGTACAGTGTATCGGAATGAAGAGGAGCTACTGTTGTTGTCATTTTCATAAGAAGAGTTGAATTAGATATGGCACGTGTGTTTAGGAAGCACTGTTATTATTTTCTGAGCAAGCTCACTGTTCTGAACCTACAGGAAACACAGTAGAGTAGAAGAGTGCTTTTTTCTCTAAAGCAGAGTATGATTCTTGTAAGGCGAGCTCGTGGTTGTTTCCCAGTTATAAATGGAGTTGAGTCACATGCAGTTTTTGGCCCTACGAGCAAGAGTTGTTTTCTGGTAAGAAGAGTCACTATTGTGCTCCAAATGCCATACACAGTGCAAATAGCACTCGGGTCTGTTCCCAGCAAGTACAGTGTATTGGACTGAATAGGAGCTACTGTTCTTGTGAGTTTACTAAGCAGAGTTGAACTAGATATGGTCCGTGTGTGTAGGAAACATAGTTCTTTTGTTCTGAACAAGCTCACTGTTTGGACCCCATAGGAAACACAGTAGAGTAGAAGAGTGCTCTTTTCTCTAAAGGAGAGTGTGTTTCTTGTAGGGGAGCTAGAGTTTGTTACCCAGTCCTAAATGGAGTGGAATCACATGCAGTTTCTGGTCCTACGAGCAAGAGTTGTTTTCTGGTAAGGAAAGTCACTATTGCGCTCCCATTGCCATACACAGTGCAAATAGCACTGGCGTCTGTTCCCAGCAAGTACAGTGTATTGGACTGAAGAGGATCTACTGTTCTTGTCAGGTTCCTAAGCAGACTTGAACGAGATGTGACCCTGTGTGTAGGAAGCACAGTTTTTTTGTTCTGAGCAAGCTCACTTTTCGGAACACATAGGAAACACAGTAGGGTAGAAGAGTGCTCTTTTCTCTAAAGCAGAGTGTTTTTCTTGGAAGTCGAGCTAGCGTTTGTTTCCCAGTCATAAATGGAGTTGAGTCACATGCAGTTTTTTGTCCTACGAGCAAGAGTTGTTTTCTGGTAAGACAAGTCACTATTGTGCTCCAATTGCCATATACAGTGCAAATAGCACTCGCGTCTGTTCCCCGCAAATACAGTGTATTCGACTGAAGAGGAGCTACTGTTCTTGTTTGTTTCCTAAGCAGAGTTGAACTAGATATGGCCCGTGTGTGTAGGAAGCAAAGTTCTTTTGTTCTGAGCAAGCTCACTCTTTGGACCCCATAGGAAACACAGTAGAGTAAAAGAGTGCTCTTTTCTCAAAAGCAGAGTGTGTTTCTTGTAAGGCGAGCTAGCGTTTGTTTTCCAGTCCTAAATGCAGTTGAATCACATGCAGTTTCTGGTCCTATGAGCAAGAGTTGTTTCTTGTAAGGAAAATCACTATTGCGCTCCCTTTTTCATACACAGTGCAAATAGCACATGCGTCTGTTCCCAGCAAGTACAGTGTATTGGACTGAAGTGGACCTACTGTTCTTCTCAGTTTCCTAAGCAGAGTTGAACTAGATATGGCACGTGTGTGTAGGAAGCACAGTTCTTATGTTCTGAGCAAGCTCACTGTTCTGGCCCTATAGGAAACACAGTAGAGTAGAAGAGTGGTCTTTTTCTAAAGCAGAGTGTGTTTCTTGTAAGGAGAGCTAGCCTTTGTTTCCCAGTCCTAAATGTAGTTGAATCACATGAAGTTTCTGGTCCTAGAGGCAAGAGTTTTTTTATGGTAAGAATAGTCACTATTGCGCTGCCATTGCCATACACAGGACAAAAAGCACTGGCGTCTGTTCCCAGCAAGTACAGTGTATTGGACTGAAGAGGAGCTACTGTTCTTCTCAGTTTCCTAAGCAGAGTTGAACTAGATATTGCCCGTGTGTCTAGGAAGCACAGTTCATTTGTTCTGAGCAAGCTCACTGTTCTGGCCCTATAGGAAACACTGTATAGTAGTAGAGTGCTCTTTTCTCAAAAGCAGAGTGTGTTTCTTGTAAGGCAAATTAGCGTTTGTTTCACAGTCCTAAATGGAGTTGAATCACATGCAGTTTCTGGTCCTACGAGCAAGAGTTGTTTTCTGGTAAGACGAGTCACTATTGTGCTCCCATTGC
Source organism: Peromyscus eremicus (assembly GCF_949786415.1). Classification (NCBI taxonomy): domain Eukaryota; kingdom Metazoa; phylum Chordata; class Mammalia; order Rodentia; family Cricetidae; genus Peromyscus; species Peromyscus eremicus. The sequence goes on along the minus strand of NW_026736790.1, from coordinate 48,112 downwards.
CATACGCAGTGCAAGTAGCACTGGCGTCTGTTCCCAGCAAGAACAGTGTATCGGACTGAAGAGGATCTAATGTCTTCTCAGTTTCCTAAGCAGAGTTGAACTAGATAAGGCCCGTGTGTGTAGGAAGCACAGTTCTTATGTTCTGAGCAAGCTCACTGTTCTGGCCCTATAGGAAACACAGTAGAGTAGAAGAGTGCTCTTTTTCTAAAGCAGAGTGTGTTTCTTGTAAGGCGAGCTAGCATTTGTGTCCCAGTCCTAAATGGAGTTGAATCCCATGCAGTTTCTGGTACTACGAGCAAGAGTTGTTTTCTGGTAAGTAGAGTCACTATTGCGCTGCCATTGCCATAACCAGGAAAATAGCACTGGCGTCTGTTCGCAGCAAGTACAGTGTATTGGGCTGAAGAGGATCTACTGTTCTTGTCAGGTTCCTAAGCAGACTTGAACTAGGTATGGCCGTGTGTGTAGGAAGCACAGTTTTTTTGTTCTGAGCAAGCTCACTGTTCGGACCCCATAGGAAACACAGTAGCGTAGAAGAGTGCTTTTTTCTCAAAAGCAGAGTGTGTTTTTTTTAAGGCGAGCTAGCGTTTTTTTCCCATTCCTAAATGGAGTGGAATCACATGCAGTTTCTGGTCCTAAGAGGAAGAGTTGTTTTCTGGTAAGGGAAGTCTATATTGCACTCCCATTGCCATAAACAGTGCAAATAGCCTTCCCGACTTTTCCCAGCAAGTACAGCGTATTGGACTGAAGAGGAGCTACTGTTCTTGTCAGTGTACTAAGCAGAGTTGAACTAGATATGTTCCGTGTGTGTAGGAAGCATAGTTCTTTTGTTCTGAACAAGCTCACTGTTTGGACCCTTAGGAAACACAGTAGAGTAGAAGAGTGCTCTTTTCTCTAAAGCAGAGTGTGTTTCTTGTAAGGCTAGCTAGCATTTGTTTCCCAGTCCTAAATGGAGTGGAATAACATGCAGTTTCTGGTCCTACGAGCAAGAGTTGTTTTCTGGTAAGGAAAGTCACTATTGTGCTCCCATTGCCATACACAGTGCAAATAGCCTTCCCGTCTGTTCCCAGCAAGTACATTGTATTGGACTGAAGAGGAGCTACTGTTCTTCTAAGTTTCCTAAGCAGAGTTGAACTAGATATGGCCCGTGTGTTTAGGAAGTACAATTCCTTTTTTCTGAGCAAGCTCACTGTTCTGGCCCTATAGGAAACACAGTAGAGTAGAAGAGTGCTCTTTTCTCAAAAGCAGAGTGTGTTTCCTGTAAGGCGAATTAGCGTTTGTTTCCCAGTCCTAAATGGAGTTGAATCACATGCAGTTTCTGGTCCTACGAGCAAGAGTTGTTTTCTGGTAAGGAAAGTCACTATTGTGCTCCCATTGCATACACAGTGCAAATAGCACATGCGTCTGTTCCCAGCAAGTACAGTGTATTGGACTGAAGAGGACCTACTGTTCTTCTCAGTTTCCTAAGCAGAGTTGAACTAGATATGGCACGTGTGTGTAGGAAGCACAGTTCTTATGTTCTGAGCAAGCTCACTGTTCTGGCCCTATGGGAAACACAGTAGAGTAGAAGAGTGCTCTTTTTCTAAAGAAGAGTGTGTTTCTTGTAAGGAGAGCTAGCCTTTGTTTCCCAGTCCTAAATGTAGTTGAATCACATGAAGTTTCTGGTCCTGGAGGCAAGAGTTTTTTTATGGTAAGAATAGTCACTATTGCGCTGCCATTGCCATACACTGGACAAAAAGCACTGGCGTCTGTTCCCAGCAAGTACAGTGTATTGGACTGAAGAGGAGCTACTGTTCTTCTCAGTTTCCTAAGCAGAGTTGAACTAGATATTGCCCGTGTGTCTAGGAAGCACAGTTTATTTGTTCTGAGCAAGCTCACTGTTCTGGCCCTATAGGAAACACAGTAGAGTAGAAGATTGCTCTTTTCTCAAAAGCAGAGTGTGTTTCTTGTAAGGCGATCTAGAGTTTGTTTCCCAGTCCAAAATGGAGTTGAGTCACATGCAGTTTTTTTCCTACGAGCAAGAGTTGTTTTCTGGTAAGACGAGTCACTATTGTGCTCCAATTGCCATACACAGTGCAAATAGCACTCGCGTCTGTTCCCAGCAAGTACAGTGTATTGGACTGAAGAGGATCTACTGCTCTGGTCAGGTTCCTAAGCAGAATTGAACTAGATATGGCCCCTGTGTGTAGGAAGCACAGTTCTTTTGTTCTGAGCAAGCTCACTGTTCGGACCCCATAGGAAACACAGTAGAGTAGAAGAGTGCTCTTTTCTCAAAAACAGAGTGTGTTTCTTGTAAGGCGAATTAGCGTTTGTTTCCCAGTCCTAAATGGAGTTGAATCACATGCAGTTTCTGGTCCTACGAGCAAGAGTTGTTTTCTGGTAAGGAAAGTCACTATTGTGTTCCCATTTCCATACACAGTGCAAATAGCACTGGCGTCTGTTCCCAGCAAGTACAGTGTATTGGACTGAAGAGGATCTAATGTCTTGTCAGTTTCCTAAGCAGAGTTGAACTAGATAAGGCCCGTGTGTGTAGGAAGCACAGTTCTTATGTTCTGAGCAAGCTCACTGTTCTGGCCCTATAGGAAACACAGTAGAGTAGAAGAGTGCTCTTTTCTCAAAAGCAGAGTGTGTTTCTCGTAAGGCGAGCTAGCGTTTGTTTCCCAGTCCTAAATGGAGTGGAATCACATGCAGTTTCTGGTCCTACGAGCAAGAGTTGTTTTCTGGTAAGGAAAGTCACTATTGTGCTCCCATTGCCATACACAGTGCAAATAGCCTTCCCGTCTGTTCCCAGCTAGTACATTGTATTGGACTGAAGAGGAGCTACTGTTCTTCTCAGTTTCCTAAGCAGAGTTGAACTAGATATGGCCCGTGTGTTTAGGAAGTACAGTTCCTTTTTTCTGAGCAAGCTCACTGTTCTGGCCCTATAGGAAATACAGTAGAGTAGAAGAGTGCTTTTTACTCAAAAGCAGAGTGTGTTACTTGTAAAGCGAGCTAGAGTTTGTTTCCCAGTCCTAAATGGAGTTGAATCACATGCAGTTTCTGGTCCTACGAGCAAGAGTTGTTTTCTGGTAAGAAGAGTCACTATTGCGCTGTTATTGCCCTACACAGGACAAATAGCACTGGCGTCTGTTCCCAGCAAGTACTGTGTATTGGACTGAAGAAGATCTACTATTCTTGTCAGGTTCCTAAGCAGACTTGAACGAGATATGGCCGTGTGTGTAGGAAGCACAGTTTTTTTGTTCTGAGCAAGCTCACTTTTCGGAACACATAGGAAACACAGTAGAGTAGAAGAGTGCTCTTTTCTCAAAAGCAGAGTGTTTTTCTTGGAAGTCGAGCTAGCGTTTGTTTCCCAGTCCTAAATGGAGTTGAGTCACATGCAGTTTTTTGTCCTACGAGCAAGAGTTGTTTTCTGGTAAGACAAGTCACTATTGTGCTCCAATTGCCATACACAGTGCAAATAGCACTCGCGTCTGTTCCCCGCAAGTACAGTGTATTCGACTGAAGAGGAGCTACTGTTCTTGTTTGTTTCCTGAGCAGAGTTGAACTAGATATGGCCCCTGTGTGTAGGAAGCACAGTTCTTTTGTTCTGAGCAAGCTCACTCTTTGGACCCCATAGGAAACACAGGAGAGTAGAAGAGTGCTCTTTTCTCAAAAGCAGAGTGTGTTTCATGTAAGGCGAGCTAGCATTTGTTTCCCAGTCCTAAATGGAGTTGAATCACATGCAGTTTCTCGTCCTACGAGCAAGAGTTGTTTTCTGGTAAGGAAAGTCACTATTGCGCTCCCATTGCCATACACAGTGCAAATAGCACTCGCGTCTGTTCTCAGCAAGTACAGTGTATCGAACTGAAGAGGAGCTACTGTTCTTGTCAGTTTCCTAAGCACAGTTGTACTAGATATGGCCCGTGTGTGTAGGAAGCACAGTTCTTTTGTTCTGAGCAAGCTCACTGTTCTGGCCCTACAGGAAACACAGTAGAGTATATGAGTGCTTTATTCTCTAAAGCAGAGTGTGTTTCTTGTAAGGCCAGCTCGCGTTTGTTTCCCAGTCCTAAATGGAGTTGAGTCACAGACAGTTTTTGGTCCTAAAAGCAAGAGTTGTTTTCTGGTAAGAAGGGTCACTATTGTGCTCTAAATGCCATACACAGTGCAAATAGCACTCGCGTCTGTTCCCAGCAAGTACAGTGTATTGGACTGAATAGGAGCTACTGTTCTTGTCAGTTTCCTAAGCAGAGTTGAACTACATATGGTCCATGTGTGTAGGAAGCACAGTTCTTTTGTTCTGACCAAGATCACTGTTTGGACCCCATAGGAAACACAGTAGAGTAGAAGAGTGCTCTTTTCTCAAAAGCAGAGTGTGTTTCTTGTAAGGCAAGCTAGCGTTTGTTTCCCAGTCCTAAATGGAGTGGAATCACATGCAGTTTGTGGTCCTACAAGCAAGAGTTGTTTTATGATAAGAATAGTCACTATTGCGCTGCCATTGCCATATACAGGACAAATAGCACTGGCGTCTGTTCCCAGCAAGTACAGTGTATTGGACTGAAGAGGATCTACTGCTCTGGTCAGGTTCCTAAGCAGAATTGAACTAGATATGGCCGTGTGTGTAGGAAGCACAGTTCTTTTGTTCTGAGCAAGCTCACTGTTCGGACCCCATAGGAAACACAGTAGAGTAGAAGAGTGCTCTTTTCTCAAAAGCAAGGTGTGTTTCTTGTAAGGCGAGCTAGCGTTTGTTTCCCAGTCCTAAATGGAGTTGAATCACATGCAGTTTCTGGTCCTACGAGCAAGAGTTGTTTTATGGTAAGAATAGTCACTATTGCGCTGCCATTGCCATACACAGGACAAATAGCACTGGTGTCTGTTCCCAGCAAGTACAGTGTATTGGACTGAAGAGGATCTACTGTTCTTGTCAGGTTCCTAAGAAGAATTGAACTAGATATGGCCGTGTGTGTAGGAAGCACAGTTCTTTTGTTCTGAGCAAGCTCACTGTTCGGAACACATAGGAAACACAGTAGAGTAGAAGAGTGCTCTTTTCTCAAAAGCAGAGTGTGTTTCTTGTAAGTCGAGCTAGCGTTTGTTTCCCAGTCCTAAAAGGAGTTGAATCACATGCAGTTTCTGGTCCTAGGAGCAAGAGTTTTTTTGTGGTAAGAATAGTCACTATTGCGCTGCCATTGCCATACACAGGACAAATAGCACTGGCGTCTGTTCCCAGCAAGTACAGTGTATTGGACTGAAGAGGATCTACTGTTCTTGTCAGGTTCCTAAGCAGAATTGAACTAGATATGGCCGTGTGTAGGAAGCACAGTTCTTTTGTTCTGAGCAAGCTTACTGTTTTGGCCCTATAGGAAACACAGTAGAGAACAGTGCTCTTTTCTCAAAAGCAGAGTGTGTTTCTTGTAAGGCGAGCTAGCATTTGTTTCCCAGTCCTAAAGGGAGTTGAATCACATGCAGTTTCTGGTCCTACGAGCAAGAGTTGTTTTCTGGTAAGGAAAGTCACTATTGCTCTCGCTTTGCCATACACAGTGCAAATAGCACTCGCGTCTGTTCCCAGAAATTACAGTGTATCGGACTAAAGAGGAGCTACTTTTCTTGTCAGTTTCCTAAGCAGAGTTGAACTAGATATGGCCCGTGTGTTTAGGAAGCAGAGTTATTATGTTCTGAGCAAGCTCACTGTTCTGGCCCTATAGGAAACACGGTAGAGTAGAAGAGTGCTTTTTTTTCTAAAGCAGAGTGTGTTTCTTGTAAGGCGAGCTTGTGTTTGTTTCCCAGTCCTAAATGGAGTTGAGTCACATGCAGTTTTTGGTCCTACGAGCAAGAGTTGTTTTCTGGTAAAAAGAGTCACTATTGTGCTCCAAATGCCATACACAATGCAAATAGCACTCGGGTCTGTTCCCAGCAAGTACAGTGTATTGGACTGAATAGGAGCTACTGTTCTTGTCAGTTTCATAAGCAGAGTTGAACTAGATATGATCCATGTGTGTAGGAAGCACAGTTCTTTTGTTCTGAGCAAGCTCACTGTTTGGACCCCATAGGAAACACTGTAGAGTAGAAGAGTGCTCTTTTCTCTAAAGCAGTGTGTTTGTTGTAAGTCGAGCTAGCATTTCTTTCCCAGTCCTAAATGGAGTTGAATCACATGCAGTTTCTGGTCCTAGGAGCAAGAGTTGTTTTCTGGTAAGGAAAGTCACTATTGCGCTTCCATTGCCATACACAGTGCAAATAGCCCTCCCGTCTGTTCCCAGCAAGTACAGTGTATTGGACTGAAGAGGAGCTACTGTTCTTGTCAGTTTACTAAGAAGAGTTGAACTAGATATGGCCCGTGTGGGTAGGAAGCACAGTTCTTTTTTTCTGAGCAAGCACACTGTTCTGGCCCTATAGAAAACACAGAAGTGTAGAAGAGTGCTCTTTTCTCAAAAGCAGATTGTGTTTCTTGTAAGGCGAGCTAGTCATTGTTTCCCAGTCCTAAATGGAGTTGAATCACATGCAATTTCTGGTCCTACGAGCAAGAGTTGTTTTCTGGTAAGGAAAGTCACTATTCCGCTCCCTTTGCCATACACAGTGCAAATAGCACTCACGTCTGTTCCCAGCAAGTACAGTGTATCGGAATGAAGAGGAGCTACTGTTCTTGTCATTTTCCTAAGAAGAGTTGAATTAGATATGGCACATGTGTTTAGGAAGCACTGTTATTATTTTCTGAGCAAGCTCACTGTTCTGAACCTATAGGAAACACAGTAGAGTAGAAGAGTGCTTTTTTCTCTAAAGCAGAGTATGATTCTTGTAAGGCGAGCTCGCGGTTGTTTCCCAGTTATAAATGGAGTTGAGTCACATGCAGTTTTTGGTCCTACGAGCAAGAGTTGTTTTCTGGTAAGAAGAGTCACTATTGTGCTCCAAATGCCATACACAGTGCAAATAGCACTCGGGTCTGTTCCCAGCAAGTACAGTGTATTGGACTGAATAGGAGCTACTGTTCTTGTGAGTTTACTAAGCAGAGTTGAACTAGATATGGTCCGTGTGTGTAGGAAGCATAGTTCTTTTGTTCTGAACAAGCTCACTGTTTGGACAACATAAGAAACACAGTATAGTAGAAGAGTGCTCTTTTCTCTAAAGGAGAGTGTGTTTCTTGTAAGGCGAGTTAGCGTCTGTTTCCCAGTCCTAAATGGAGTGGAATCACATGCAGTTTCTGGTCCTACGAGCAAGAGTTGTTTTCTGGTAAGGAAAGTCACTATTGCGCTCCCATTGCCATACACAGTGCAAATAGCCCTCCCGTCTGTTCCCAGCAAGTACAGTGTATTGGACTGAAGAGGAGCTACTGTTCTTCTCAGTTTCCTAAGCATAGTTGAACTACATATGGCCCGTGTGTTTAGGAAGTACAGTTCCTTTTTTCTGAGCAAGCTCACTGTTCTGGCCCTATAGGAAACACAGTAGAGTAGAAGAGTGCTCTTTTCTCAAAAGCAGAGTGTGTTTCTTGTAAAGCGACCTAGAGTTTGTTTCCCAGTCCTAAATGGAGTTGAATCACATGCAGTTTCTGGTCCTACGAGCAAGAGTTGTTTTCTGGTAAGAAGAGTCACTATTGCACTGCCATTGCCCTACACAGGACAAATAGCACTGGCGTCTGTTCCCAGCAAGTACAGTGTGTTGGACTGAGAAGGATCTACTGTTCTTGTCAGGTTCCTAAGCAGACTTGAACAAGATATGACCCTGTGTGTAGGAAGCAAAGTTCTTTTGTTCTGAGCAAGCTCACTTTTCGGAACACATAGGAAACACAGTAGAGTAGAAGAGTGCTCTTTTCTCTAAAGCAGAGTGTGTTTCTTGGAAGTCGAGCTAGCATTTGTTTCCCAGTCCTAAATGGAGTTGAATCACATGCAGTTTCTCGTCCTACGAGCAAGAGTTGTTTTCTGGTAAGGCAAGTCACTATTGAGCTCCCATTGCCATACACAGTGCAAATAGCACTCGCGTCTGTTCTCAGCAAGTACAGTGTATTGAACTGAAGAGGAGCTACTGTTCTTGTCAGTTTCCTAAGCAGAGTTGAACTAGATATGGCCATGTGTAGGAAGCACAGTTCTTTTGTTCTGAGCAAGCTGACTGTTCTGGCCCTACAGGAAACACAGTAGAGTATATGAGTGCTCTTTTCTCTAAAGCAGAGTGTGTTTCTTGTAAGGCCAGCTCGCGTTTGTTTTCCAGTCCTAAATGGAGTTGAGTCACAGACAGTTTTTGGTCCTATGAGCAAGAGTTGTTTTCTGGTAAGAAGAGTCACTATTGCGCTCTAAATGCCATACACAGTGCAAATAGCACTCGCGTCTCTTCCCAGCAAGTACAGTGTATTGGACTGAATAGGAGCTACTGTTCTTGTCAGTTTCCTAAGCAGAGTTGAACTAGATATGGTCCATGTGTGTAGGAAGCACAGCTCTTTTGTTCTGACCAAGCACACTGTTTGGACCCCATAGGAAACACAGTAGAGTAGAAGAGTGCTCTTTTCTCAAAAGCAGAGTGTGTTTCTTGTAAGGCGAGCTAGCGTTTGTTTCCTAGTCCTAAATGGAGTGGAATCACATGCAGTTTGTGGTCCTACGAGCAAGAGTTGTTTTATGCTAAGAATAGTCACTATTGCACTGCCATTGCCACATACAGGACAAATAGCACTGGCATCTGTTCCCAGCAAGTACAGTGTATTGGACTGAAGAGGATCTACTGCTCTGGTCAGGTTCCTAAGCAGAATTGAACTAGATATGGCCGTGTGTGTAGGAAGCACAGTTCTTTTGTTCTGAGCAAGCTCACTGTTCGGACCCCATAGGAAACACAGTAGAGTAGAAGAGTGCTCTTTTCTCAAAAGCAGAGTGTGTTTCTTTTAAGGCGAGCTAGCATTTTTTTTCCCATTCCTAAATGGAGTGGAATCACATGAAGTTTCTGGTCCTAAGAGCAAGAGTTGTTTTCTGGTAAGGAAAGTCAATATTGCACTCCTATTGCCATAAACAGTACAAATAGCCCTCCCGTCTTTTTGCAGCAAGTACAGTGTATTGGATTGAAGAGGACCTACTGTTCTTGTCAGTTTCCTAAGAAGATTTGAACTAGATATGGCCCGTGTGTTTAGGAAGCACAGTTCTTTTTTTCTGAGCAAGCTTACTGTTCTGGCCCTATAGGAAACACAGTAGAGTAGAAGAGTGCTCTTTTCTCAAAAGCAGAGTGTGTTTCTTGTAAAGCAGCTAGAGTTTGTTTCCCAGTCCTAAATGGAGTTGAGTCACATGTAGTTTTTTGTCCTACGAGCAAGAGTTGTTTTCTGGTAAGACGAATCACTATTGCGCTCCAATTGCCATACACAGTGCAAATAGCACTCGCGTCTGTTCCCAGCAAGTACAGTGTATTGGACTGAATAGGAGCTACTGTTCTTGTCAGTTTCCTAAGCAGAGTTGAACTAGATATGGTCCATGTGTGTAGGAAGCACAGTTCTTTTATTCTGAGCAAGGTCACTGTTCGGACCCTATAGGAAACACAGTAGAGTAGAAGAGTGCTCTTTTCTCAAAAGCAGTGTGTGTTTCTTGTAAGGCGAGCTAGCGTTTGTTTCCCAGTCCTAAATGGAGTTGAATCACATGCATTTTTTGTTCCTACGAGCAAGAATTGTTTTATGGTAAGAATAGTTACAATTGCGCTGCCATTGCCATACACAGGACAAATAGCACTGGCGTCTGTTCCCAGCAAGTACAGTGTATTGGACTGAAGAGGATCTACTGCTCTGGTTAGGTTCCTAAGCAGAATTGAACTAGATATGGCCGTGTGTGTAGGAAGCACAGTTCTTTTGTTCTGAGCAAGCTCACTGTTCGGACCCCATAGGAAACAGAGTAGAGTAGAAGAGTGCTCTTTTCTCAAAAGCAGAGTGTGTTTCTTGTAAGGCGAATTAGCGTTTGTTTCCCAGTCCTAAATGGAGTTGAATCACATGCAGTTTCTGGTCCTACGAGCAAGAGTTGTTTTCTGGTAAGGAAAGTCACTATTGTGCTCCCATTGCCATACACAGTGCAAATAGCACTGGCGTCTGTTCCCAGCAAGTACAGTGTATCGGACTGAAGAGGAGCTACTGTTCTTTTCAGTTTCCTAAGCAGAGTTGAACTACATATGGTCCTTGTGTGTAGGAAGCACAGTTCTTTTGTTCTGAGCAAGCTCACTGTTTGGACCCCATAGGAAACACAGTAGAGTAGAAGAGTGCTCTTTTCTCTAAAGCAGAGTGTGTTTCTTGTAAGGCGAGCTAGCATTTGTGTCGCAGTCCTAAATGGAGTTGAATCCCATGCAGTTTCTGGTACTACAAGCAAGAGTTGTTTTCTGCTAAGTAGAGTCACTATTGTGCTCCAAATGCCATACACAGTGCAAATAGCACTCGCGTCTGTTCCCTGCATGTACAGTGTATTGGACTGAATAGGAGCTACTGTTCTTGTCAGTTTCCTAAGCAGAGTTGAACTAGATATGGTCCATGTGTGTAGGAAGCACAGTTCTTTTGTTCTGAGCAAGCTCACTCTTCGGACCCCATAGGAAACACTGTAGAGTAGAAGAGTGCTCTTACTCAAAAGCAGAGTGTGTTTCTTGTAAGGCGAGCTAGCGTTTGTTTCCCAGTCCTAAATGGATTTGAATCACATGCAGTTTCTGGTCCTACGAACAAGAGTTGTTTTCTGCTAAGGAAAGTCACATTGTGCTCCCATTGCCATACACAGTGCACATAGCACTCGCGTCTGTTCCCAGCAAGTACAGTTTATCAGACTGAAGAGGAGCTACTGTTCTTGTCAGTTTCCTAAGCAGAGTTGAACTAGATATGGACCGTGTGTGTAGGATGTACAGTTCTTATGTTCTGAGCAAGCTCACTGTTCTGGCCCTATAGGAAACACAGTAGAGTAGATGAGTGCTCTTTTCTTTAAAGCAGAGTGTGTTTCTTGTAAGACGAGCTCGCGTTTGTTTCCCAGTCCTAAATGGAGTTGAATCACACGCAGTTTCTGGTCCTACGAACAAGAGTTGTTTTCTGGTAAGGAAAGTCACATTGTGCTCCCATTGCCATACACAGTGCAAATAGCACTCGCGTCTGTTCCCAGCAAGTACAGTGTATTGGACTGAAGAGGAGCTACTGTTCTTGTCAGTTTCCTAAGCAGAGTTGAACTAGATATGGTCCATGTGTGTAGGAAGCACAGTTCTTTTGTTCTGACCAAGATCACTGTTTGGACCCCATAGGAAACACAGTAGAGTAGAAGAGTGCTCTTTTCTCAAAAGCAGAGTGTGTTTCTTGTAAGGCAAGCTAGCGTTTGTTTCCCAGTCCTAAATGGAGTGGAATCACATGCAGTTTGTGGTCCTACGAGCAAGAGTTGTTTTATGATAAGAATAGTCACTATTGCGCTGCCATTGCCATATACAGGACAAATAGCACTGGCGTCTGTTCCCAGCAAGTACAATGTATTGGACTGAAGAGGATCTACTGCTCTGGTCAGGTTCCTAAGCAGAATTGAACTAGATATGGCCGTGTGTGTAGGAAGCACAGTTCTTTTGTTCTGAGCAAGCTCACTGTTCGGACCCCATAGGAAACACAGTAGAGTAGAAGAGTGCTCTTTTCTCAAAAGCAGAGTGTGTTTCTTGTAAGGTGAGCTAGCGTTTGTTTCCCAGTCCTAAATGGAGTTGAATCACATGCAGTTTCTGGTCCTACGAGCAAGAGTTTTTTTATGGTAAGAATAGTCACTATTGCGCTGCCATTGCCATACACAGGACAAATAGCACTGGTGTCTGTTCCCAGCAAGTACAGTGTATTGGACTGAAGAGGATCTACTGTTCTTCTCAGGTTCCTAAGCAGAATTGAACTAGATATGGCCGTGTGTGTAGGAAGCACAGTTCTTTTGTTCTGAGCAAGCTTACTGTTTTGGCCCTATAGGAAACACAGTAGAGAACAGTGTACTTTCTCAAAAGCAGAGTGTGTTTCTTGTAAGGCGAGCTAGCATTTGTTTCCCAGTCCTAAATGGAGTTGAATCACATGCAGTTTCTGGTCCTACGAGCAAGAGTTGTTTTCTGGTAAGGAAAGTCACTATTGCTCTCGCTTTGCCATACACAGTGCAAATAGCACTCGCGTCTGTTCCCAGAAATTACAGTGTATCGGACTAAAGAGGAGTTACTGTTCTTGTCAGTTTCTTAAGCAGAGTTGAACTAGATATGGCCCGTGTGTTTAGGAAGCAGAGTTATTATGTTCTGAGCAAGCTCACTGTTCTGGCCCTATAGGAAACACGGTAGAGTAGAAGAGTGCTTTTTTTTCTAAAGCAGAGTGTGTTTCTTGTAAGGCGAGCTCGCGTTTGTTTCCCAGTCCTAAATGGAGTTGAGTCACATGCAGTTTTTGGTCCTACGAGCAAGAGTTGTTTTCTGGTAAGAAGAGTCACTATTGTGCTCCAAATGCCATACACAGTGCAAATAGCACTCGGGTCTGTTCCCAGCAAGTACAGTGTATTGGACTGAATAGGAGCTACTGTTCTTGTCAGTTTCAAAAGCAGAGTTGAACTAGATATGATCCATGTGTGTAGGAAGCACAGTTCTTTTGTTCTGAGCAAGCTCACTGTTTGGACCCCATAGGAAACACAGTAGAGTAGAAGAGTGCTCTTTTCTCTAAAGCAGTGTGTTTGTTGTAAGTCGAGCTAGCATTTCTTTCCCAGTCCTAAATGGAGTTGAATCACATGCAGTTTCTGGTCCTAGGAGCAAGAGTTGTTTTCTGGTAAGGAAAGTCACTATTGCGCTTCCATTGCCATACACAGTGCAAATAGCCCTCCCATCTGTTCCCAGCAAGTACAGTGTATTGGACTGAAGAGGAGCTACTGTTCTTGTCAGTTTACTAAGAAGAGTTGAACTAGATATGGCCCGTGTGGGTAGGAAGCACAGTTCTTTTGTTCTGAGCAAGCTCACTGTTCTGGCCCTATAGGAAACACAGAAGAGTAGAATAGTGCTCTTTTCTCAAAAGCAGAGTGTGTTTCTTGTAAAGTGAGCTAGAGTTTGTTTTCCAGTCCTAAATGGAGTTGAGTCACATGCAGTTTTTTGTCCTATGAGCAAGAGTTGTTTTCTGGTAAGACGAGTCACTATTGTGCTCCAATTGCCATACACAGAACAAATAGCACTGGCGTCTGTTCCCAGCAAGTACAGTGTATTGGACTGAAGAGGATCTACAGTTCTTGTCAGATTTATAAGCAGAATTGAACTAGATATGGCCATGTGTGTAGGAAGCACAGTTCTTTTGTTCTGAGCAAGCTCACTGTTTGGACCACATAGGAAACACAGTAGAGTAGAAGAGTGCTCTTTTCTCAAAAGCAGAGTGTATTTCTTGTAAGGCGAGATAGCGTTGGTTTCCTAGTCCTAAATGGAGTTGAAACACATGCAGTTTCTGATCCTACGAGCAAGAGTTGTTTTCTGATAAGGAAAGTCACTATTGCGCTCCCATTGCCATACATAGTGCAAATAGCACTCGGTCCGTTCCCAGCAAGTACAGTGTATCGGACTGAAGAGGAGCTACTGCTCTTGTCAGGTTCCTAAGCAGAGTTGAACTAGATATGGCCCGTGTGAAGGAAGCACCGTTCTTTTGTTCTGATCAAGCTCACTTTTCTGGCCCTATAGGAAACACAGAAGAACAGAAGAGTGTTCTTTTCTCAAAAGCAGAGTGTTTTTCTTAAGGCAAGCTAGCGTTTGTTTCCCAGTCCTAAATGGAGTTGAATCACATTAAGTTTCTGGTCCTAGGAGCAAGAGTTGTTTTCGGGTAAGAAGAGTCACTATTGCACTCGATTGCCATACACAGTGCAAATAGCACTTGCATCTGTTCCCAGCAAGTACAGTGTATTGGACTGAAGAGGATCTACTGTTCTTGTCACTTTCCTAACCAGAATTGAATAGATATGGCCCCTGTGTGCAGGAAGCACACTTTTTTTGTTCTGAGGAAGCTCACACTTCTGGCCCTAAAGGAAACACAGTATAGTAGAAGAATGCTCTTTTCTCAAAAGCAGAGTGGTTTTCTTGTAAGGCGAGCTAGCGTTTCTTTCCCAGTCCTAAATGGAGTTGAGACACATGCAATTTTTGGTCCTACTAGCAAGAGTTTTTTTCTGGTAAGAAGAGTCACTATTGCACTCGATTGCCATACACAGTGCAAATAGCACTTGCATCTGTTCCCAGCAAGTACAGTGTATTGGACTGAAGAGGATCTACTGTTCATGTCAGTTTCCTCAGCAGAGTTGAACTAGATATGGCCTGTGTGTGTAGGAAGCACAGTTCTTTTGTTCTGAGCAAGCTCACTGTTCGGACCCCATAGGAAACACAGTAGAGTAGAAGAGTGCTCTTTTCTCAAAAGCAGAGTGTGTTTCATGTAAGGCGAGCTAGCGTTTCTTTCCCAGTCCTAAATGGAGTTGAATCACATGCAGTTTCTGGTCTTACGAGCAAGAGTTGTTTTCTGGTAAGAAGAGTCACTATTGTGCTCCCATTGCCATGCACAGTGCAAACAGCACTCGCGTCTGTTCCCAGCAAGTACAGTGTACTGGACTGAAGAGGAGCTACTGTTTTTGTCAGTTTCCTGAGCAGAGTTGAACTAGAAATTCCCCGTGTGTGTAGGATGCACAGTTCTTTTGTTCTGAGCAAGCTCACTGTTCTGGCCCTATAGGAAACACAGTAGAGTAGAAGAGTGCTCTTTTCTCAAAAGCAGAGTGTGTTTCTTGTAATGCGAGCTAGCGTTTGTTTCCCAGTCCTAAATGGAGTTGAGTCACATGCTGTTTGTGGTCCTACGAGCAAGAGTTGTTTTCTAATAAGAAGTGTCACTATTGCGCTCCCATTGCCACACACAGTGCAAATAGCACTCGCGTCTGTTCCCAGCAAGTACAGTGAATTGGACTGAACAGGAGCTACTGTTCTTGTCAGTTTCCTAAGCAGAGTTGAACTAGATATGGCCCGTGTGTGTAGGAAGCACAGTTCTTTTGTTCTGAGCAAGCTCACTGTTCTGGCAGTCTAGGAAACACAGTAGAGTACAAGAGTGCTCTTTTCTCAAAAGCAGAGTGTGTATCTTGTTAGGCGAGCTAGCGTTTGTTTCCCAGTCCTAAATGGAGTTGAATCACATGCAGTTTCTGGTCCTACGAGCAAGAGTTGTTTTCTGGTAAGAAGAATCACTATTGCGCTCCCATTGCATTACACAGGGCAAATAGCACTGGCGTCTGTTCCCATCATGTACAGTGTATTGGACTGATGAGGATCTACTGTTCTTTTCAATTTCCTATGCAGAATTGAACTAGATAAAGCCCTTGTGTGTAGCAAGCACAGTTCTTTTGTTCTGAGCAATCTCACTGTTCGGACCCCATAGGAAACCCAGTAGAGTATAAGAGTGCTCTTTTCTCAAAAGCAGAGTGTGTTTCTCATAAGGCGAGCTAGTGTTTGTTTCCCAGTCAGAAATGGAGTTGAATCCCATGCAGTTTCTGGTCGTACGAGCAAGAGTTGTTTTCTGTTAAGAAGCGTCACTATTTTGCTCCTATTGCCATACACAGTGCAAATAGCACTCACGTCTGTTCCCAGCAAGTACAGTGCATTGGACTGAAGAGGAGCTACTGTTCTTGTCACTTTCCTAAGCAGAGTTGAACTAGATATGGCTCGTGTGTGTATGAAGCACAGTTCTTTTGTTCTGAGCAAGCTCACAGTTCGGGCCTCATAGGAAACACAGTAGAGTAGAAGAGTGCCCTTTTCTCAAAAGCAGAATGTGTTTCTTGTAAGGCAAGCTAGTGTTTGTTTCCCAGTCAGAAATGGAGTTGAATCCCAAGCAGTTTCTGGTCCTACGAGCAAGAGTTGTTTTCTGGTAAGAAGAGTCACTATTGTGCTCCCATTGCCATACACAGTGCAAATAGCACTCACGTCTGTTCCAGGAAGTACAGTGTATTGGACTGAAGAGGAGCTACTGTTCTTGTCTGTTTTCTAAGCAGAGTTGAACTAGATATGGCCCGTGTGTGTAGGAAGCACAGTTTTTTTTGTTCTGAGCAAGCTCACTGCTATGGCCCTATAGAAAACACAGTAGAGTAGAAGAATGCTATTTTCTCAAAAGCAGAGTGTGTTTCTTGTAAGTTGAGCTAGTGCTTCTTTCCCAGTCCTAAATGGAGTTGAGCCACATGCAATTTCTGGTCCTCGAGCAAGAGTTGTTTTCTGGTAAGAAGAGTCACTATTGCGCTCCCATTGTCATACACAGGGCAAATAGCACTGGCGATGGTTCCCAGTAGGTACAGTGTATTGGACTGAAGAGGAACTACTGTTCTTGTCAGTTTCCTAAGCAGAATTGAACTCGATATGTCCCCTGTGTGTAGGATGCCCAGTTCTTTTGTTCTGTGCAAGCTCACTGTTCTGGCAGTCGAGGAAACACAGTAGAGTAGAAGAGTGCTCTTTTCTCAAAAGCAGAGTGTGTTTCTTGTAAGGCGAGCTATCGATTGTTTCCCAGTCCTAAATGGAGTTGAATCACATGCAGTTACTGGTCCTACGAGCAAGAGTTGTTTTCTGGTAAGAAGAGTCACTACTGCGCTCCCATTGTCATACACAGGTCAAATAGCACTGGGTTCGTTTCCCAGCATGTACAGTGTATTGGACTGAAGAGGAGCTACTGTTCTTGTCAGTTTCCTAAGCAGAATTGAACTAGATATGGCCCGTGTGTGTAGGAAGCACAGTTCTTTTGATCTGAGCAAGCTCTCCGTTCGGACCCAATAGGAAACACAGTAGAGTAGAAGTGTGCTCTTTTCTCAAAAGCAGAGTATGTTACTTGTAAGGCGAGCTAGCGTTTGTTTCCCAATCCTAAATGGAGTTGAGTCACATGCAGTTTCTAGTCCTACGAGCAAGAGTTGTTTTCTGGTAAGGAAAGTCACTATTGCACTCCCATTGCCATACACAGTTCAAATAGCACTTGTGTCTGTTCCGAGCAAGTACAGTGTTTGGACTGAAGAGGAGCTACTGTTCTTGTCAGTTTCCTAAGCAGAGTTGAACTAGATGTGGCCCGTGTGTGTAGGAAGCAAAGTTCTTTTGTTCTGAGCAAGCTCACTGTTAGGACACCATAGGAAATACAGTAGAGTAGAAGAGTGCCCTTTTCTCAAAAGCAGAGTGTGTTTCTTATAAGGCGAGCTAGCGTTTGTTTTCCAGTCTTAAATGGAGTTGAGTCACATGCAGTTTCTGGGACTATGAGCAAGAGTTGTTTTTTGGTAAGAAGAGTCACTATTGTGCTCCCATTGCCATACACAGTGCAAATAGCACTCGCGTCTGTTCCCAGGAAGTACACTGTATTGGACTGAAGAGGAGCTACTTTTCTTGTCAGTTTCCTAAGCAGAGTTGAACTAGATATGGCCCGTGTGTAGGAAGCACAGTTCTTTTGTTGGGAGCAAGATCTCTATTCTGGCCCTATAGGAAACACAGTAGATTAGACGAGTGCTCTTTTCCCAAAAGCAGGGTGTGTTTCTTGTAAGGCGAGCTAGCGTTTGTTTCCCAGTCAGAAATGGATTTGAGTGACATGCAATTTTTGTTCCTACGAGCAAGAGTTCTTTTCTGGTAAGAAGAGTCACTATTACGCTCCCATTGCCACACACAGTGCAAATAGCACTTGCGTCTGTTCCGAGCAAGTACAGTGTTTGGACTGAAGAGGAGCTACTGTTCTTGTCAGTTTCCTAAGCAGAGTTGAACAAGATATGGCCCGTGTGTGTAGGAAGCACATTTCTTTTGTTCTGAGCATGCTCTCTGTTTGGACCCAATAGGAAACAAAGTAGAGTAGAAGAGTGCTCTTTTCTCAAAAGCAGAGTGTGTTTCTTGAAAGGTGAGCTAGTGTTTGTTTCCCAGTCAGTAATGGAGTTGAATCCCATGCTGTTTCTGGACCTACGAGCAAGAGTTGTTTTCTGGTAAGAAGAGTTACTATTGCACTCCCATTGCCATACACAGTGCAAATAGCACTCGCGTCTGTTCCCAGCAAGTACAGTGTATTCGACTGAAGAGGAGCTACTGTTCTAGTCAGTTTCCTAAGCAGAGTTGAACTAGATATGGCCCGTGTGTGTAGGAAGCACAGTTCTTTTGTTCTGAGCAAGCTCACTGTTCTGGCAGTCTAGGAAACACAGTACAGTAGAAGAGTGCTCTTTTCTCAAAAGCAGAGTGTGTTTCTTGTAAGGTGAGCTAGTGTTTGTTTCCCAGTCAGAAATGGAGTTGAATCCCATGCGTTTTCTGGTCCTATGAGCAAGAGTTGTTTTCTGGTAAGAACAGTTACTATTGAGCTCCCATTGCCAAACACAGTGTAATTAGCACTCGCGTCCGTTCCCAGCAAGTACAGTGTATTGGACTTAAGAGGAGCTTCTGTTCTTGTCAGTTTCCTAAGCAGAGTTGAACTAGATATGGCCCTTGTGTGTACGAAGCACAGTTCTTTTGTTTTGAGCAAGCTCACTGTTTGGACACCATAAGAAACACAGTAGCATAGAAGAGTGCTCTTGTCTCAAAAGCAGAGTGTGTTTCTTGTAAGGAGATCTAGCATTTGTTTCCCAGTCCTAAATGTAGTTGAATCACATGCAGTTTTTGGTCCTACGAGCAAGAGTAGTTTTCTGGTAAGGAAAGTAATTATTGCGCTCCCATTGCCATACACATTGCAAATAGCACTCGCGTCTGTTTCCATCAAGTACAGTGTATTGGACCGAAGAGGACCTACTGTTCTTTTCAGTTTTCTAAGCAGAGTTGAACTAGATATGGCCGTGTGTTGGAAGCACAGTTATTTTGTTCTGAGCAAGCTCACTGTTCTGGCCCTATAGGAAACACAGTAGAGTAGAAGAGTGCTCTTTTCTCAAAAGCAGAGTTTGTTTCTTGTAAGGCAAGCTAGCATTTGTTTCCCAGTCCTAAATGGAGTTGAGTCACATGCAGTTTCTGGATCTACGATCAAGAGTTGTTTTCTGGTAAGAAGAGTCACTATTGTGCTCCCATTGTCATACACAGGGCAAATACACTGGCGTCTGTTCCCAGCATGTACAGTGTATTGGACTGAAGAAGATCTACTGTTCTGTTCAGTTTCCTAAGCAGAGTTGAACAAGATATGGCCGTGTGTTGGAAGTACAGTTCTTTTGTTCTGAGCAAGCTCACTGTTCTGGCCCTATAAGAAACCCAGTAGAGTAGAAGAGTGCACTTTTCTCAAAAGCACAGTGTGTTTCTTGTTAGGTGAGCTAGCGTTTCTTTCCCATTTTTAAATGGAGTTGAATCTCATGCAGTTTGTGTTCCTACGAGCAAGAGTTGTTTTCTGGTAAGAAGAGTCACTATTGTGCTCCCATTGCCATACACAGTGCAAATAGCACTCACGTCTGTTCCCAGCAAGTACAGTGTATTGGACTGAAGAGGAGCTATTGTTCTTGTCAGTTTCCTAAGCAGAGTTGAACTAGATATGGCCAGTGTGTGTAGGAAGCACAGTTCTTTTGTTCTGAGCAAGCCCACTGTTCGGACCCCATAGGAAACACAGCAGAGTAGAAGAGTGCTCTTTGTCAAAAGCAGAGTGTGTTTCTCATAAGGCGAGCTAGCATTTGTTTCCCAGTCCTAAATGGAGTTGAATCACATGCAGTTTTTGGTCCTATGAGCAAGAGTTGTTTTCTGGTAAGGAAAGTCATTATTGCGCTCCCATTGCCATACACAGTGCAAGTAGCACTCGTGTCTGTTTCCAGCAAATACAGTGTATTGGACTGAAGAGGAGGTACTGTTCTTGTGAGTTTCCTAAGCAGAGTTAAACTAGATATGGCCAGTGTGTGTAGGAAGCACATTCCTTTTTGTTCTGAGCAAACTCACTGTTCGGACCCCATAGGAAACACAGTAGAGTAGAAGAGTGCTCTTTTCTCAAAAGCAGAGTGTGTTTCTTGTAAGGCGAGCTAGCGTTTGTTTCCCAGTCCTAAATGAAGTTGAATCACATGCAGTTTCTGGTCCTAAGAGCAAGAGTTGTTTCGAGGTAAGAAGAGTCACTATTGCGCTCCCATTGTCATACACAGGGCAAATAGCACTGGCATCTGTTCCCAGCATGTACAGTGTATTTGCCTGAAGAGGAGCTCCTGTTCTTTTCACTTTCCTAAGCAGAGTTGAACTAGATATGGCCACTGTGAGTAGGAAGCACAGTTCTTTTGTTCTGAGCAAGCTCACTGTTCTGGCACTATAGGAAACACAGTGGAGTAGAAGAGTGCTCTTTTCTCAAAAGCAGAGTGTGTCTCTTGTAAGGCGAGCTAGTGTTTGTTTCCCAGTCCTAAATGGAGTTCAGTCACATGCAGTTTCTGGTCCTACGAGCAAGAGTTGTTTTCTGCTAAGAAGAGTCACTATTGTGCTCTTATTTTCATTACAGGGCAAATAGCACTCGCGTCTGTTTCCAGCAAGTACAGTGCATTGGACTGAAGAAGAGCTACTGTTCTTGTCAGTTTCCTAAGCAGAGTTTAGCTAGATATGGCCCGTGTGTGTACGAAGCACATTTCTTTTGTTCTGAGCATGCTCACTCTTCGGACCCCATAGGAAACACAGTAAAGTAGAAGAGTGCTCTTTTCTCAAAGGCAGAGTGTGTCTCTCGTAAGGCGAGCTAGCATTTGTTTCCCAGTCCTAAATGAAGTTGAATCACGTGCAGTTTCTGGTCATACAAGCAAGAGTTGTTTTCTGGTAAGAAGAGTCACTATTGTGCTCTTATTGTCATTACAGGGCAAATAGCACTGGCATCTGTTCGCAGCATGTACAGTGTATAGGCCTGAACAGGAGCTACTGTTCTTGTCAGTTTCCTAAGCAGAGTTGATCTAGATATGGCCCTTGTGTCTAGGAAGCACAGTTCTTTTGTTCTGAGCAAGCTGACCTTTCTGGCCCTATAGGAAACACAGTAGAGTAGAAGAGTGCTCTTTTCTCAAAAGCAGAGTGTGTTTCTCGTAAGGAGAGCTAGCGTTTGTTTCCCAGTCCTAAATGGAGTTGAGTCACATGCAGTTTCTGGTCCTACGAGCAAGAGTTGTTTTCTGGTAAGAAGAGTCACTATTGAGCTCCCATTGCCATACACAGTGCAAATAGCTCTCACATCTGTTCCCAGCAAGTACAGTGTTGGACTGAAGGGGATCTACTGTTCTTGTGAGTTTCCTATGCATAGTTGAACTAGATATGGCCCGTGTGTAGGAAGCACAGTTCTTTTGTTCTGAGCAAGCTAATTGTTCGGACCCCATAGGAAACACAGTAGAGTAGAAGAGTGCTCTTTTCTCAAAAGCAGAGTGTTTTTCTTGTAAGACGAGCTAGTGTTTGTTTCCCAGTCATAAATGGAGTTGAATCCCATGCAGTTTCTGGTCCTACGAGCAAGAGTTGTTTTCTGGTAAGAAGAGTCACTATTGTGCTCCCATTGCCATACACATTGCAAATAGCACTCGCGTCTGTTCCCAGCAAGTACAGTGTATTGTACTGAAGAGGAGCTACTGTTCTTGTCAGTTTCCTAAGCGGAGTTGAACTAGATATGGCCCGTGTGTGTAGGAAGCACAGTTCTTTTGTTTTGATCAAGCTCACTGGTCGAACACCATAGGAAAAACAGTACAGTAGAAGAGTGCTCTTTTCTCAAAAGCAGAGTGTGTTTCTCATAAGGCGAGCTAGCATTTGTTTCCCAATCCTAAATGGAGTTGAATCACATGCAGTTTCTGGTCCTGCGAGCAAGAGTTGTTTTCTGGTAAGAAGAGTCACTATTGCGCGTCCATTGTCATACACAGGGCAAATAGCACTGGCATCTGTTCCCAGCAAGTACAGTGTATTGGACTGAAGAGGATCTACTCTTCTTGTCAGTTTCCTAAGCAAAATTGAACTAGATATGGCCTTGTGTGTAGGAAGCACAGTTCTTTTATTCTGAGCAAGCACTCTGTTCTGGCCATATAGGAAACACAATAGCATAGAAGAGTGCTCTTTTCTCAAAAGCACAGTGTGTTTCTTGTAAGGCGACCTAGCGTTTTTTCCCAGTCCTAAATGTAGTTGAATGACATGCAGTTTTTGGTCCTACGAGCAAGAGTTGTTTTCTGGTAAGGAAAGTCATTATTGCGCTTTCATTGCCATACACATAGCAAATAGCAATCGCATCTGTTTCCAGCAAGTACAGTGTATTGGACTGAAGAGGAGCTACTCTTCTTGTCAGTTTCCTAAGCAGAGTTGAACTAGATATGGCCCGTGTGTGTCGGAAGCACAGTTCTTTTGTTCTGAGCAAGCTCACTGTTCTGGCCCTATAGCAAACACAGTAGAGTAGAAGAGTGCTCTTTTCTCAAAAGCAGATTCTGTCTCTTGTAAGGCGAGCTAGAGTTTGTTTCCCAGTCCTAAATGGAGTTGAGTCACATGCAGTTTCTGGTCCGACGAGCAAGAGTTGTTTTATGGTAAGAAGAATCACTATTGAGCTCCCATTGCCATACACAGTGCAAATAGCTCTCACGTCTGTTTCCAGCAAGTACAGTGTATTGGACTGAAGAGAATCTACTGTTCTTGTCATTTTCCTATGCAGAGTTGAACTAGATATGGCCCATGTGTGTAGGAAGCACAGTTCTTTGTTCTGAGCAAGCTCACTGTTCGGACCCCATAGGAAACACAGTAGAGTAGAAGAGTGCTCTTTTCTCAAAAGCAGAGTGTGTTTCTCGTAAGGAGAGCTAGCGTTTGTTTCCCAGTCCTAAATGGAGTTGAGTCACATGCAGTTTCTGGTCCTACGAGCAAGAGTTGTTTTCTGGTAAGAAGAATCACTATTGAGCTCCCATTGCCACACACAGTGCAAATAGCACTCGCGTCTGTTCCCAGCAAGTACAGTGTATTGGACTGAAGAGGAGCTACTGTTCTTGTCAGTTTCCCAAGCA
The DNA here is from genome assembly GCF_949786415.1 of Peromyscus eremicus. Taxonomy (NCBI): domain Eukaryota; kingdom Metazoa; phylum Chordata; class Mammalia; order Rodentia; family Cricetidae; genus Peromyscus; species Peromyscus eremicus. Next base: position 25,316 of record NW_026736790.1, on the reverse strand, counting down.
GAGTTGAACTAGATATGGCCCATGTGTGTAGGAAGCACAGTTCTTTTGTTCTGAGCAAGCTCACTGTTCGGACCCCATAGGAAACACAGTAGTGTAGAAGAGTGCTCTTTTCTCAAAAGCAGAGTGTGTTTCTCGTAAGGAGAGCTAGCGTTTGTTTCCCAGTCCTAAATGGAGTTGAGTCACATGCAGTTTCTGGTCCTACGAGCAAGAGTTGTTTTCTGGTAAGAAGAGTCACTATTGAGCTCCCATTGCCACACACAGTGCAAATAGCACTCGCGTCTGTTCCCAGAAAGTACAGTGTATTGGACTGAAGAGGAGCTACTGTTCTAGTCAGTTTCCCAAGCAGAGTTGAACTAGATATGGCCCTTGTATGTAGGCAGCACAGTTCTTTTGTTCTGAGCAAGCTCACTGATCTGGATCTATAGGAAACACAGTAGAATAGTAGAGTGCTCTTTTCTCAAAAGCAAAGTGTGTCTCTTGTAAGGCGAGCTAGCGTTTGTTTCCCAGTCCTAAATGGAGTTGAGTCACATGCAGTTTCTGGTCCTACAAGCAAGAGTTGTTTTCTGGTAAGAAGAGTCACTATTGCGCTTACATTGCCATACACAGTGCAAATAGCACTCGCGTCTGTTCCCAGCAATTACAGTGTATTAGAATGAAGAGGAGCTACTGTTTTTGTCAGTTTCTAAGCAGAGTTGAACTAGATGTGGCCCGTTTGTAGGAAGCACAGTTCTTTTGTTCTGAGCAAGCTCACTCTTCTGTACCTATAGGAAACACAGTAGAGTAGAAGAGTGCTCTTTTCTCAAAAGCAGATTGTGTTTCTTGTAAGGGGAGCTATCGTTTGTATCCCAGTCCTAAATGAAGTTGAACCACATGCAGTTTTTGGTCCTACGAGCAAGAGTTGTTTTCTGGTAAGGAAAGTCACTATTGTGCTCCCTTAGCCATACACAGTGCAAATAGCACTCACGTCTGTTCCCAGCAAGTACAGTGTATTGGACTGAAGAGGAGATACTGTTCTTGTCAGTTTCCTAAGCAGAGTTGAACTAGATATGACCCGTGTGTGTAGGAAGCACAGTTCTTTTGTTCTGAGCAAGCCCACTGTTCGGACCCCATATGAAACACAGTAGAGTAGAAGAGTGCTCATTTCTCAAAAGCAGAGTGTGTTTCTTGTAAGGCGAGCTAGCGTTTGTTTCCCAGTCCTAAATGGAGTTGAATCCCATGCAGTTTCTGGTCCTATGAGCAAGAGTTGTTTTCTGGTAAGAACAGTCACTACTACGCACGCTCCCATTGTCATACACGGGGCAAATAGCACTGTCGTCTGCTCCCAGCAAGTACAGTGTATTGGACTGAAGAGGATCTACTGTTCTTGTCAGTTTCCTAAGCAGAGTTGAACTAGATATGGCCTGTGTGTGTAGGATGCAAATTTCTTTTGTTCTGAGCAAGCTCACTGTTCGGACATCATAGGAAACACAGTAGAGTAGAAGAGTGCTCTTTTCTCAAAAGCAGAGTGTGTTTCTTGTAAGGCGAACTAGTGTTTGTTTCCCAGTCAGAAATGGATTTGAATCCCATGCAGTTTCTGGTCCTACGAGCAAGAGTTGTTTTCTCGTAAGAAGAGTCACTATTGTGCTCCCTTTGCCATGCACAGGGCAAATTAGCACTTGCATCTGTTCCCAGCATGTACAGTGTATTGGCCTGAAGAGTAGCTACTGTTCTTTTCATTTTCCTAAGCAGAGTTGAACTAGATATGGCCGCTGTGTGTAGGAAGCACAGTTCTTTTGTTCTGAGCAAGCTCAGTGTTCTGGCCCTACAGGAAACACAGTAGAGAAGATGAGTGCACTTTTCTCTAAAGCAGAGTGTGTTTCTTGTAAGGCGAGCTAGCGTTTGTTTCCCAGTCCTAAATGGAGTTGAATCACATGCAGTTTCTGGTCCTACGAGCAAGAGTTTTTTTTCTGGTAAGAAGAGTCACTATTGCGCTCCCTTTGACATACACAGTGCAAATAGCACTCGCGTCTGTTCCCAGCAAGTACAGTGTATTGGACTGAAGAAGAGCTACTGTTCTTGTCAGTTTCCTAAGCAGAGTTGAACTAGATATGGCCCGTGTGTGTAGGAAGCACAGTTTTTTTGTTCTGAGCAAGCTCACTGTTCGGACAACATAGGAAACACAGTAGAGTAGAAGAGTGCTCTTTTCTCAAAAGCAGATTGTGTTTTTTGTAAGGCGAGCTAGTGTTTGTTTCCCAGTCAGAAATGGAGTTGAATCCCATGCAGTTTCTGGTCCTACGAGCAAGATTTGTTTTCTGGTAAGAAGAGTCACCATTGCGCTCCCATTGCCATACACAGTGCAAATAGCACTCGCGTCTGTTCCCAGCAAGTACAGTGTATTGGACTGAAGAGAAGCTACTGTTCTTGTCAGTTTCCTAAGCAGAGTTGAACTAGATATGGCCCGTGTGTAGGAAGCACAGTTCTTTTGTTCTGAGCAAGCTCACTGTTCTGGCCCTATAGGAAACACTGTAGAGTAGAAGAGTGCTCTTTTCTCAAAAGCTGAGTGTGTTTCTTGTAAGACTAGCTAGCGTTTGTTTCCCAGTCAGAAATGGAGTTGAATCATATGCAGTTTCTGGTCCTACGAGCAAGAGTTGTTTTCTGGTAAGAGAAGTCATTATTGTGCTCCCATTGCCATACACATAGCAAATAGCAATCGCGTCTGTTTCCAGCAAGTACAGTGTATTGGACTGAAGAGGAGCTACTCTTCTTCTCAGTTTCCTAAGCAGAGTTGAACTAGATATGGCCCGTGTGTGTCGGAAGCACAGTTCTTTTGTTCTGAGCAAGCTCACTGTTCTGGCCCTATAGCAAACACAGTAGAGTAGAAGAGTGCTCTTTTCTCAAAAGCAGATTCTGTCTCTTGTAAGGCGAGCTAGAGTTTGTTTCCCAGTCCTAAATGGAGTTGAGTCACATGCAGTTTCTGGTCCGACGAGCAAGAGTTGTTTTATGGTAAGAAGAATCACTATTGAGCTCCCATTGCCATACACAGTGCAAATAGCTCTCACGTCTGTTCCCAGCAAGTACAGTGTATTGGACTGAAGAGAATCTACTGTTCTTGTCATTTTCCTATGCAGAGTTGAACTAGATATGGCCCATGTGTGTAGGAAGCACAGTTCTTTTGTTCTGAGCAAGCTCACTTTTCGGACCCCATAGGAAACACAGTAGAGTAGAAAAGTGCTCTTTCCTCAAAAGCAGAGTGTGTTTCTCGTAAGGAGAGCTAGCGTTTGTTTCCCAGTCCTAAATGGAGTTGAGTCACATGCAGTTTCTGGTCCTACGAGCAAGAGTTGTTTTCTGGTAAGAAGAGTCACTATTGAGCTCCCATTGCCATACACAGTGCAAATAGCTCTCGCATCTGTTCCCAGCAAGTATAGTGTTGGACTGACGAGGATCTACTGTTCTTGTGAGTTTCCTATGCATAGTTGAACTAGATATGGCCCATGTGTGTAGGAAGCACAGTTCTTTTGTTCTGAGCAAGCTAATTGTTCGGACCCCATAGGAAACACAGTAGAGTAGAAGAGTGCTCTTTTCTCAAAAGCAGAGTGTTTTTCTTGTAAGACGAGCTAGTGTTTGTTTCCCAGTCATAAATGGAGTTGAATCCCATGCAGTTTCTGGTCCTACGAGCAAGAGTTGTTTTCTGGTAAGAAGAGTCACTATTGCGCTCCCATTGCCATACACAGTGCAAATAGCACTCGCGTCTGTTCCCAGCAAGTACAGTGTATTGTACTGAAGAGGAGCTACTGTTCTTGTCAGTTTCCTAAGCAGAGTTGAACTAGATATGGCCCGTGTGTGTAGGAAGCACAGTTCTTTTGTTTTGAGCAAGCTCACTGTTCGGACACAATGGGAAACACAGTAGAGTAGAAAAGTGCTCTTTTCTCAAATCAGATTGTGTTTCTCATAAGGCGAGCTAGCGTTTGTTTCCCAGTTCTAAATGGAGTTGAATCACATGCAGTTTCTGGTCCTGCGAGCAAGAGTTGTTTTCTGGTAAGAAGAGTCACTATTGCGCGTCCATTGTCATACACAGGGCAAATAGCACTGGCATCTGTTCCCAGCGTGTACAGTGTATTGGACTGAACAGGATCTACTCTTCTTGTCAGTTTCCTAAGCAAAATTGAACTAGATATGGCCCGTGTGTGTAGGAAGCACAGTTCTTTTATTCTGAGCAAGCACTCTGTTCTGGCCATATACGAAACCCAATAGCATAGAAGAGTGCTCTTTTCTCAAAAGCACAGTGTGTTTCTTGTAAGGCGACCTAGCGTTTTTTCCCAGTCCTAAATGTAGTTGAATGGCATGCAGTTTTTGGTCCTACGAGCAAGAGTTGTTTTCTGGTAAGGAAAGTCATTATTGCGCTCCCATTGCCATACACATAGCAAATAGCAATCGCGTCTGTTTCCAGCAAGTACAGTGTATTGGACTGAAGAGGAGCTACTCTTCTTGTCAGTTTCCTAAGCAGAGTTGAACTAGATATGGCCCGTGTGTGTCGGAAGCACAGTTCTTTTGTTCTGAGCAAGCTCACTGTTCTGGCCCTATAGGAAACACAGTAGAGTAGAAGAGTGCTCTTTTCTCAAAAGCAGATTCTGTCTCTTGTAAGGCGAGCTAGAGTTTGTTTCCCAGTCCTAAATGGAGTTGAGTCACATGCAGTTTCTGGTCCGACGAGCAAGAGTTGTTTTATGGTAAGAAGAATCACTATTGAGCTCCCATTGCCATACACAGTGCAAATAGCTCTCACGTCTGTTCCCAGCAAGTACAGTGTATTGGACTGAAGAGAATCTACTGTTCTTGTCATTTTCCTATGCAGAGTTGAACTAGATATGGCCCATGTGTGTAGGAAGCACAGTTCTTTTGTTCTGAGCAAGCTCACTGTTCGGACCCCATAGGAAACACAGTAGAGTAGAAGAGTGCTCTTTTCTCAAAAGCAGAGTGTGATTCTTGTAATGCGAGCTAGTTTTTGTTTCCCAGTCAGAAATGGAGTTGAATCCCATGCATTTTCTGGTCCTATGAGCAAGAGTTGTTTTCTGGTAAGAACAGTCACTATTGAGCTCCCATTGCCACACACAGTGCAAATAGCACTCGCGTCTGTTCCCAGAAAGTACAGTGTATTGGACTGAAGAGGAGCTACTGTTCTTGTCAGTTTCCTAAGCAGAGTTGAACTAGATATGGCCCTTGTATGTAGGCAGCACAGTTCTTTTGTTCTGAGCAAGCTCACTGATCTGGATCTATAGGAAACACAGTAGAATAGTAGAGTGCTCTTTACTCAAAAGCAAAGTGTGTCTCTTGTAAGGCGAGCTAGCGTTTGTTTCCCAGTCCTAAATGGAGTTGAGTCACATGCAGTTTCTGGTCCTACAAGCAAGAGTTGTTTTCTGGTAAGAAGAGTCACTATTGCGCTTACATTGCCATACACAGTGCAAATAGCACTCGCGTCTGTTCCCAGCAATTACAGTGTATTAGAATGAAGAGGAGCTACTGTTTTTGTCAGTTTCTAAGCAGAGTTGAACTAGATGTGGCCCGTTTGTAGGAAGCACAGTTCTTTTGTTCTGAGCAAGCTCACTCTTCTGTACCTATAGGAAACACAGTAGAGTAGAAGAGTGCTCTTTTCTCAAAAGCAGATTGTGTTTCTTGTAAGGGGAGCTATCGTTTGTATCCCAGTCCTAAATGAAGTTGAACCACATGCAGTTTTTGGTCCTACGAGCAAGAGTTGTTTTCTGGTAAGGAAAGTCACTATTGTGCTCCCTTAGCCATACACAGTGCAAATAGCACTCACGTCTGTTCCCAGCAAGTACAGTGTATTGGACTGAAGAGGAGATACTGTTCTTGTCAGTTTCCTAAGCAGAGTTGAACTAGATATGACCCGTGTGTGTAGGAAGCACAGTTCTTTTGTTCTGAGCAAGCCCACTGTTCGGACCCCATATGAAACACAGTAGAGTAGAAGAGTGCTCATTTCTCAAAAGCAGAGTGTGTTTCTTGTAAGGCGAGCTAGCGTTTGTTTCCCAGTCCTAAATGGAGTTGAATCCCATGCAGTTTCTGGTCCTATGAGCAAGAGTTGTTTTCTGGTAAGAACAGTCACTACTACGCACGCTCCCATTGTCATACACGGGGCAAATAGCACTGTCGTCTGCTCCCAGCAAGTACAGTGTATTGGACTGAAGAGGATCTACTGTTCTTGTCAGTTTCCTAAGCAGAGTTGAACTAGATATGGCCCGTGTGTGTAGGATGCAAATTTCTTTTGTTCTGAGCAAGCTCACTGTTCGGACATCATAGGAAACACAGTAGAGTAGAAGAGTGCTCTTTTCTCAAAAGCAGAGTGTGTTTCTTGTAAGGCGAACTAGTGTTTGTTTCCCAGTCAGAAATGGATTTGAATCCCATGCAGTTTCTGGTCCTACGAGCAAGAGTTGTTTTCTCGTAAGAAGAGTCACTATTGTGCTCCCTTTGCCATGCACAGGGCAAATTAGCACTTGCATCTGTTCCCAGCATGTACAGTGTATTGGCCTGAAGAGGAGCTACTGTTCTTTTCATTTTCCTAAGCAGAGTTGAACTAGATATGGCCGCTGTGTGTAGGAAGCACAGTTCTTTTGTTCTGAGCAAGCTCAGTGTTCTGGCCCTACAGGAAACACAGTAGAGAAGAAGAGTGCACTTTTCTCTAAAGCAGAGTGTGTTTCTTGTAAGGCGAGCTAGCGTTTGTTTCCCAGTCCTAAATGGAGTTGAATCACATGCAGTTTCTGGTCCTACGAGCAAGAGTTTTTTTTCTGGTAAGAAGAGTCACTATTGCGCTCCCTTTGACATACACAGTGCAAATAGCACTCGCGTCTGTTCCCAGCAAGTACAGTGTATTGGACTGAAGAAGAGCTACTGTTCTTGTCAGTTTCCTAAGCAGAGTTGAACTAGATATGGCCCGTGTGTGTAGGAAGCACAGTTTTTTTGTTCTGAGCAAGCTCACTGTTCGGACAACATAGGAAACACAGTAGAGTAGAAGAGTGCTCTTTTCTCAAAAGCAGATTGTGTTTTTTGTAAGGCGAGCTAGTGTTTGTTTCCCAGTCAGAAATGGAGTTGAATCCCATGCAGTTTCTGGTCCTACGAGCAAGATTTGTTTTCTGGTAAGAAGAGTCACCATTGCGCTCCCATTGCCATACACAGTGCAAATAGCACTCGCGTCTGTTCCCAGCAAGTACAGTGTATTGGACTGAAGAGAAGCTACTGTTCTTGTCAGTTTCCTAAGCAGAGTTGAACTAGATATGGCCCGTGTGTAGGAAGCACAGTTCTTTTGTTCTGAGCAAGCTCACTGTTCTGGCCCTATAGGAAACACTGTAGAGTAGAAGAGTGCTCTTTTCTCAAAAGCTGAGTGTGTTTCTTGTAAGACTAGCTAGCGTTTGTTTCCCAGTCAGAAATGGAGTTGAATCATATGCAGTTTCTGGTCCTACGAGCAAGAGTTGTTTTCTGGTAAGAGAAGTCATTATTGTGCTCCCATTGCCATACACATAGCAAATAGCAATCGCGTCTGTTTCCAGCAAGTACAGTGTATTGGACTGAAGAGGAGCTACTCTTCTTCTCAGTTTCCTAAGCAGAGTTGAACTAGATATGGCCCGTGTGTGTCGGAAGCACAGTTCTTTTGTTCTGAGCAAGCTCACTGTTCTGGCCCTATAGCAAACACAGTAGAGTAGAAGAGTGCTCTTTTCTCAAAAGCAGATTCTGTCTCTTGTAAGGCGAGCTAGAGTTTGTTTCCCAGTCCTAAATGGAGTTGAGTCACATGCAGTTTCTGGTCCGACGAGCAAGAGTTGTTTTATGGTAAGAAGAATCACTATTGAGCTCCCATTGCCATACACAGTGCAAATAGCTCTCACGTCTGTTCCCAGCAAGTACAGTGTATTGGACTGAAGAGAATCTACTGTTCTTGTCATTTTCCTATGCAGAGTTGAACTAGATATGGCCCATGTGTGTAGGAAGCACAGTTCTTTTGTTCTGAGCAAGCTCACTTTTCGGACCCCATAGGAAACACAGTAGAGTAGAAAAGTGCTCTTTCCTCAAAAGCAGAGTGTGTTTCTCGTAAGGAGAGCTAGCGTTTGTTTCCCAGTCCTAAATGGAGTTGAGTCACATGCAGTTTCTGGTCCTACGAGCAAGAGTTGTTTTCTGGTAAGAAGAGTCACTATTGAGCTCCCATTGCCATACACAGTGCAAATAGCTCTCGCATCTGTTCCCAGCAAGTATAGTGTTGGACTGACGAGGATCTACTGTTCTTGTGAGTTTCCTATGCATAGTTGAACTAGATATGGCCCATGTGTGTAGGAAGCACAGTTCTTTTGTTCTGAGCAAGCTAATTGTTCGGACCCCATAGGAAACACAGTAGAGTAGAAGAGTGCTCTTTTCTCAAAAGCAGAGTGTTTTTCTTGTAAGACGAGCTAGTGTTTGTTTCCCAGTCATAAATGGAGTTGAATCCCATGCAGTTTCTGGTCCTACGAGCAAGAGTTGTTTTCTGGTAAGAAGAGTCACTATTGCGCTCCCATTGCCATACACAGTGCAAATAGCACTCGCGTCTGTTCCCAGCAAGTACAGTGTATTGTACTGAAGAGGAGCTACTGTTCTTGTCAGTTTCCTAAGCAGAGTTGAACTAGATATGGCCCGTGTGTGTAGGAAGCACAGTTCTTTTGTTTTGAGCAAGCTCACTGTTCGGACACAATGGGAAACACAGTAGAGTAGAAAAGTGCTCTTTTCTCAAATCAGATTGTGTTTCTCATAAGGCGAGCTAGCGTTTGTTTCCCAGTTCTAAATGGAGTTGAATCACATGCAGTTTCTGGTCCTGCGAGCAAGAGTTGTTTTCTGGTAAGAAGAGTCACTATTGCGCGTCCATTGTCATACACAGGGCAAATAGCACTGGCATCTGTTCCCAGCGTGTACAGTGTATTGGACTGAACAGGATCTACTCTTCTTGTCAGTTTCCTAAGCAAAATTGAACTAGATATGGCCCGTGTGTGTAGGAAGCACAGTTCTTTTATTCTGAGCAAGCACTCTGTTCTGGCCATATACGAAACCCAATAGCATAGAAGAGTGCTCTTTTCTCAAAAGCACAGTGTGTTTCTTGTAAGGCGACCTAGCGTTTTTTCCCAGTCCTAAATGTAGTTGAATGGCATGCAGTTTTTGGTCCTACGAGCAAGAGTTGTTTTCTGGTAAGGAAAGTCATTATTGCGCTCCCATTGCCATACACATAGCAAATAGCAATCGCGTCTGTTTCCAGCAAGTACAGTGTATTGGACTGAAGAGGAGCTACTCTTCTTGTCAGTTTCCTAAGCAGAGTTGAACTAGATATGGCCCGTGTGTGTCGGAAGCACAGTTCTTTTGTTCTGAGCAAGCTCACTGTTCTGGCCCTATAGGAAACACAGTAGAGTAGAAGAGTGCTCTTTTCTCAAAAGCAGATTCTGTCTCTTGTAAGGCGAGCTAGAGTTTGTTTCCCAGTCCTAAATGGAGTTGAGTCACATGCAGTTTCTGGTCCGACGAGCAAGAGTTGTTTTATGGTAAGAAGAATCACTATTGAGCTCCCATTGCCATACACAGTGCAAATAGCTCTCACGTCTGTTCCCAGCAAGTACAGTGTATTGGACTGAAGAGAATCTACTGTTCTTGTCATTTTCCTATGCAGAGTTGAACTAGATATGGCCCATGTGTGTAGGAAGCACAGTTCTTTTGTTCTGAGCAAGCTCACTGTTCGGACCCCATAGGAAACACAGTAGAGTAGAAGAGTGCTCTTTTCTCAAAAGCAGAGTGTGATTCTTGTAATGCGAGCTAGTGTTTGTTTCCCAGTCAGAAATGGAGTTGAATCCCATGCATTTTCTGGTCCTATGAGCAAGAGTTGTTTTCTGGTAAGAACAGTCACTATTGAGCTCCCATTGCCACACACAGTGCAAATAGCACTCGCGTCTGTTCCCAGAAAGTACAGTGTATTGGACTGAAGAGGAGCTACTGTTCTTGTCAGTTTCCTAAGCAGAGTTGAACTAGATATGGCCCTTGTATGTAGGCAGCACAGTTCTTTTGTTCTGAGCAAGCTCACTGATCTGGATCTATAGGAAACACAGTAGAATAGTAGAGTGCTCTTTACTCAAAAGCAGAGTGTGTCTCTTGTAAGGCGAGCTAGCGTTTGTTTCCCAGTCCTAAATGGAGTTGAGTCACATGCAGTTTCTAGTCCTACAAGCAAGAGTTGTTTTCTGGTAAGAAGAGTCACTATTGCGCTCCCATTGCCATACACAGTGCAAATAGCACTCGCGTCTGTTCCCAGCAATTACAGTGTATTAGAATGAAGAGGAGCTACTGTTTTTGTCAGTTTCTAAGCAGAGTTGAACTAGATGTGGCCCGTTTGTAGGAAGCACAGTTCTTTTGTTCTGAGCAAGCTCACTCTTCTGTACCTATAGGAAACACAGTAGAGTAGAAGAGTGCTCTTTTCTCAAAAGCAGATTGTGTTTCTTGTAAGGGGAGCTATCGTTTGAATCCCAGTCCTAAATGAAGTTGAACAACATGCAGTTTTTGGTCCTACGAGCAAGAGTTGTTTTCTGGTAAGGAAAGTCACTATTGTGCTCCCTTAGCCATACACAGTGCAAATAGCACTCGCGTCTGTTCCCAGCAAGTACAGTGTATTGGAAAGAAGAGGAGATACTGTTCTTGTCAGTTTCCTAAGCAGAGTTGAACTAGATATGACCCGTGTGTGTAGGAAGCACAGTTCTTTTGTTCTGAGCAAGCCCACTGTTCGGACCCCATATGAAACACAGTAGAGTAGAAGAGTGTTCTTTTCTCAAAATCAGAGTGTGTTTCTTGTAAGGCGAGCTAGCGTTTGTTTCCCAGTCCTAAATGGAGTTGAATCCCATGCAGTTTCTGGTCCTATGAGCAAGAGTTGTTTTCTGGTAAGAACAGTCACTACTACGCACGCTCCCATTGTCATACACATGGCATATAGCACTGTCGTCTGCTCCCAGCATGTACAGTGTATTGGACTGAAGAGGATCTACTGTTCTTGTCAGTTTCCTAAGCAGAGTTGAACTAGATATGGCCCGTGTGTGTAGGATGCAAATTTCTTTTGTTCTGAGCAAGCTCACTGTTCAGACATCATAGGAAACACAGTAGAGTAGAAGAGTGCTCTTTTCTCAAAAGCAGAGTGTGTTTCTTGTAAGGCGAGCTAGTGTTTGTTTCCCAGTCACAAATGGATTTGAATCCCATGCAGTTTCTGGTCCTACGAGCAAGAGTTGTTTTCTCGTAAGAAGAGTCACTATTGCGCTCCCTTTGCCATACACAGGGCAAATTAGCACTTGCATCTGTTCCCAGCATGTACAGTGTATTGGCCTGAAGAGGAGTTACTGTTCTTTTCATTTTCCTAAGCAGAGTTGAACTAGATATGGCCCCTGTGTGTAGGAAGCACAGTTCTTTTGTTCTGAGCAAGCTCAGTGTTCTGGCCCTATAGGAAACATAGTAGAAAAGAAGAGTGCTTTTTTCTCAAAAGCAGAGTGTGTTTCTTGTAAGGCGAGCTAGCGTTTGTTTCCCAGTCCTAAATGGAGTTGAATCACATGCAGTTTCTGGTCAGAAGAGCACGAGTTTTTTTTCTGGTAAGATGATTCACTATTGCGCTCCCTTTGACATACACAGTGCAAATAGCACTCGTGTCTGTTCCCAGCAAGTACAGAGTATTGGACTGAAGAAGAGCTACTGTTCTTGTCAGTTTCCTAAGCAGAGTTGAACTAGATATGGCCCGTGTGTGTAGGAAGCACAGTTTTTTTGTTCTGAGCAAGCTCACTGTTCGGACAACATAGGAAACACAGTAGAGTAGAAGAGTGCTCTTTTCTCAAAAGCAGAGTGTGTTTCTTGTAAGGCGAGCTAGTGTTTGTTTCCCAGTCAAAAATGGATTTGAATCACATGCACTTTCTGGTCCTATGACCAAGAGTTGTTTTCCGGTAAGAAGAGTCACTATTGCGTGTCCATTGTCATACACAGTGCAAATAGCTCTGGCATCTGTTCCCAGCATGTACAGTGTATTGGACTGAAGAGGATCTACTGTTCTTGTCAGTTTCCTGAGCAGAATTGAATTAGATATGTCCGTGTGTGTAGTAAGCACAGTTCTTTTGTTCTCAAGAAGCTCTGTGTTCTGGCCATATAGGAAACACAGTAGAGTAGAAGAGTGCTCTTTTCTCAAAAGCAGAGTGTGTTTCTTGTAAGGCGAGCTAGCGTTTGTTTCCCAGTCCTAAATAGAGTTGAATCCCATGCAGTTTCTGGTCCTATGAGCAAGAGTTGTTTTCTGGTAAGAACAGTCACTGCTATGCACGCTCCCATTGCCATACACAGGGCAAATAGCACTGTCGTCTGCTCCCAGCATGTACAGTGTATTGGACTGAAGAGGAGCTACTGTTCTTGTCAGTTTCCTAAGCAGAGTTGAACTAGATATGGCCCGTGTGTACGAAGCACAGTTCTTTTGTTCTGAGCAAGCTCACTGTTCTGGCCCTATAGGAAACACTGTAGAGTAGAAGAGTGCTCTTTTCTCAAAAGCTGAGTGTGTTTCTTGTAAGACGAGCTAGCGTTTGTTTCCCAGTCAGAAATGGAGTTGAATCATATGCAGTTTCTGGTCCTACGAGCAAGAGTTGTTTCCTGGTAAGAAGAGTCACTATTGCGCTCCCATTGTCATACACAGGGCAAATAGCACTGGCATCGGTTCCCAGCATGTACAGTGTATTGGACTGTAAAGGATCTATGGTTCTTTTCAGTTTCCTAAGCAAAGTTGAACTAGATATGGCCATGTGTGTTGGAAGCACAGTTCTTTTGTTCTGAGCAAGCTCACTATTCTGGCCCTATAGGAAACCCAGTAGAGTAGAAGAGTGCTCTTTTCTCAAAAGCAGAGTGTGTTTCTTGTAAGGCGAGCTAGCGTTTGCTTCCCCGTCCTAAAAGGAGATGAGTCACATGCAGTTTGTGGTCCTACGAGCAAGAGTTGTTTTCTGGTAAGAAGAGTCACTAATGAGCTCCCATTGCCATACACAGAGCAAATAGAACTTGCGTTTGTTCCCAGCAAGTACAGTGTATTGGACTGAAGAGGAGCTACTGTTCTTGTCAGTTTCCTAAGCAGAGTTGAACTAGATATGGCCCGTGTGTGTAGGAAAGCACAGTTCTTTTGTTCTGAGCAAGCTCACTGTTCGGACACAATGGGAAACACAGTAGAGTAGAAGAGTGCTCTTTTCTCAAAAGCAGAGTGTGTTTCTCATAAGGCGAGCTAGCGACTGTTTACCAGTCCTAAATGGAGTTGAATCACATGCAGTTTCTGTTCCTATGAGCAAGAGTTTTTTTCTGGTAAGAAGAGTCACTATTGTGCTCCCTTGCCATACACAGTGCAAATAGCACTGTCGTCTGTTCCCAGCAAGTACAGTGAATTGGACTGAAGAGGAGCTACTGTTCTTGTCAGTTTCCTAAGCAGAATTTAACTAGATATGGCCGTGTGTAGGAAGCACAGTTCATTTGTTCTGAGCAAGCTCACTGTTCGGACCCCATAGGAAACACAGAAGAGTAGAGGAGTGCTCTTTTCTCAAAAGCAGAGTGTGTTTCTTGTAAGGCGAGCTAGTGTTTGTTTCCCAGTCCTAAATGGAGTGGAATCACATGCACTTTCTGGTCCTATGACCAAGAGTTGTTTTCTGGTAAGAAGAGTCACTATTGCGTGTCCATTGTCATACACAGTGCAAATAGCTCTGGCATCTGTTCCCAGCATGTACAGTGTATTGGACTGAAGAGGATCTACTGTTCTTGTCAGTTTCCTGAGCAGAATTGAATTAGATATGTCCGTGTGTGTAGGAAGCACAGTTCTTTTGTTCTCAAGAAGCTCTGTGTTCTGGCCATATAGGAAACACAGTAGAGTAGAAGAGTGCTCTTTTCTCTAAAGCAGAGTGTGTTTCTTGTAAGGCGAGCTAGCGTTTGTTTCCCAGTCCTAAATGAAGTTGAATAACATGCAGTTTCTGGTCCTACGAGCAAGAGTTGTTTCCTGGTAAGAAGAGTCACAATTGCGCTCCCATTGTCATACACAGAGCAAATAGCACTGGCATCTGTTCCCAGCATGTACAGTGTACTGGACTGAAGAGGAGATACTGTTCTTGTCAGTTTCCTAAGCAGAGTTGAACTAGATATGGCCCTGTGTGTAGGAAGCACATTTCTTATGTTCTGAGCAAGCTCACTGTTCAGACCCAATAGGAAACACAGCAGAGTAGAAGAGTGCTCTATCCTCAAAAGCAGAGTGTGTTTCTTGTAAGGCGAGCTAGTGTTTGTTTCCCAGTCCTAAATGGAGTTGAATCCCATGCAGTTTCTGGTCCTACAAGCAAGAGTTGTTTTCTGCTAAAAAGAGTCACTATTGCGCTCCCATTGCCATACACAGTGCAAATAGCACTCGCGTCTGTTCCCAACAATTGCAGTGTATTAGGATGAAGAGGAGCCACTGTTCTTGTCAGTTTCCTAAGCAGAGTTGAACTAGATGTGGCCCGTGTGTGTAGGAAGCACAGTTCTTTTGTTCTGAGCAAGCTCACTGTTCGGACACCATAGGAAACACAGTAGAGTAGAAGAGTGCTCTTTTCTCAAAAGCAGAGTGTGTTTCTTGTAAGGCTAGCTAGTGTTTGTTTCCTAGTCAGAAATGGAGTTGAATCCCATGCAGTTTCTGTTCCTACGAGCAAGAGTTGTTTTCTGGTAAGAAGAGTCACTATTCGCTCCCATTGCCATACATAGTGCAAATAGCACTCGCGTCTGTTCCCAGCTAGTACACTGTATTGGACTGAAGAGGAGCTACTGTTCTTGTCAGTTTCCTAAGCAGAGTTGAACTAGATATGGCCCATGTGTGTAGGAAGCACAAGTTTTTTGTTCTGAGCAAGCTCACTGTTCTGGCCCTATATGAAACACAGTAGAGTAGAAGAGTGCTCTTTTCTCAAAAGCAGAGTGTGTTTCTTGTAAGGCGAGCTAGCGTTTGTTACCCAGTCCTAAATGGAGTTGAATCACATGCAGTTTCTGGTCCTATGTCCAAGAGTTGTTTTCTGGTAAGAAGAGTCACTATTGCGCTTCCATTGTCATACACAGGGCAAATAGCACTGGCATCTGTTCCCAGCATGTACAGTGTATTGGACTGAAGGGTATCTACTGTTCTTGTCAATTTCCTGAGCAGAATTGAACTAGATATGTCCGTGTGTGTAGGAAGCACAGTTCTTTTGTTCTGAGCAAGCTCTGTGTTCTGGACATATAGGAAACACAGTAGAGTAGAAGCGTGCTCTTTTCTCAAAAGCAGAGTGTGTTTCTTGTAAGGCGAGCTAGCGTTTGTTTCCCAGTCCTAAATGAAGTTGAATAACATGCAGTTTCTGGTCCTACGAGCAAGAGTTGTTTTCTCGTAAGGAAAGTCACTATTGTGCTCCCTTAGCCATACACAGTGCAAATAGCAATCGCGTCTGTTCCCAGCAAGTACAGTGTATTGGAAAGAAGAGGAGATACTCTTCTTGTCAGTTTCCTAAGCAGAGTTGAACTAGATATGACCCGTGTGTGTAGGAAGCACAGTTCTTTTGTTCTGAGCAAGCCCACTGTTCGGACCCCATATGAAACATAGTAGAGTAGATGAGTGCTCTTTTCTCAAAAGCAGAGTGTGTTTCTTGTAAGGCGAGCTAGCATTTGTTTCCCAGTCCTAAATGGAGTTGAATCTCATGCAGTTTCTGGTCCTATGAGCAAGAGTTGTTTTCTGGTAAGAAGAGTCACTACTACGCTCCCATTGTCACACAGGGCAAATAGCACTGTCGTCTGTTCCCAGCATGTACAGTGTGTTGGACTGAAGAGGATGTACTGTTCTTGTCAGTTTCCTAAGCAGAGTTGTACTAGATATGGCTCGTGTGTGTAGGAAGCACAGTTCTTTTATTCTGAGCAAGCTCACTGTTCTGACACCATAGGAAACACAGTAGAGTAGAAGAGTGCTCTTTTCTCAAAAGCAGAGTGTGTTTCTTGTAAGGCTAGCTAGTGTTTGTTTCCTAGTCAGAAATGGAGTTGAATGCCATGCAGTTTCTGGTCCTACGAGCAAGAGTTGTTTTCTGGTAAGAAGAGTCACTATTCGCTCCCATTGCCATGCACAGTGCAAACAGCAATCGCGTCTGTTCCCAGCTAGTACACTGTATTGGACTGAAGAGGAGCTACTGTTCTTGTCAGTTTCCTAAGCAGAGTTGAACTAGATATGGCCCATGTGTGTAGGAAGCACAGTTTTTTGTTCTGAGCAAGCTCACTGTTCTGGCACTATAGGAAACACAGTAGAGTAGAAGACTGCTCTTTTCTCAAGGAGAGTGTGTTTCTTGTAAGGAGAGCTAGCGTTTGTTTCCCAGTCCTAAATGGACTTGAATACCATGCAGTTTGTTCTTCTACGAGCAAGAGTTGTTTTCTGGAAAGAAGTGTCACTATTGTGCTCCCGATGCCATACACATTGCAAATAACAATCGCGTCTGTTCCCTGCAAGTACAGTGTATTGGACTGCAGAGGAGCTACTGTTCTTGTCAGTTTCCTAAGCAGAGTTGAACTAGATATGGCCCATGTGTCTAGGAAGGACATTTCTTTTGTTCTGAGAAAGCTCACTGTTCAGACCCAATAGGAAACACAGTAGAGTAGAAGAGTGCTCTTTTCTCAAAAGCAGAGTGTGTTTCTTGTAAGGCGAGCTAGTGTTGGTTTCCCAGTCCTAAATGGAGTTGAATCACATGCAGTTTCTGGTCCTATGACCAAGAGTTGTTTTCTGGTAAGAAGAGTCACTAATGCGCGTCCATTGTCATACACAGTGCAAATAGCTCTGGCATCTGTTCCCAGCATGTACAGTGTATTGGACTGAAGGGGATGTACTGTTCTTGTCAGTTTCCTGAGTAGAATTGAACTACATATGTCCGTGTGTGTAGGAAGCACAGTTCTTTTGTTCTCAGCAAGCTCTGTGTTCTGGCCATTTTGGAAACACAGTAGCGTAGAAGAGTGCTCTATTCTCAAAAGCAGAGTGTGTTTTTTGTAAGGCGAGCTAGCATTTGTTTCCCAGTCTTAAATGAAGTTGAATAACATGCATTATCTGGTCCTACGAGCAAGAGTTGTTTCCTGGTAAGAAGAGTCACTATTGCGCTCCCATTGTCATACTCAGAGCAAATAGCACTGGCATCTGTTCCCAGCATGTACAGTGTACTGGACTGAAGAGGAGCTACTGTTCCTGTCAGTTTCCTAAGCAGAGTTGAACTAGATATGGCCCTGTGTGTAGGAAGCACATTTCTTTTGTTCTGAGCAAGCTCACTGTTCAGACCCAGTAGGAAACACAGTAGAGTAGAAGAGTGCTCTTTCCTCAAAAGCAGAGTGTGTTTCTTGTAAGGCGAGCTAGTGTTTGTTTCCCAGTCCTAAATGGAGTTGAATCCCATGCAGTTTCTGCTCCTACAAGCAAGAGTTGTTTTCTGGTAAGAAGAGTCACTATTGCGCTCCCATTGCCATACACAGTGCAAATAGCACTCGCGTCTGTTCCCAACAATTGCAGTGTATTAGAATGAAGAGGAGCTACTGTTCTTGTCAGTTTCCTAAGCAGAGTTGATCTAGATGTGGCCCGTGAGTGTAGGAAGCACAGTTCTTTTGTTCTGAGCAAGCTCACTGTTCGGACACCATAGGAAACACAGTAGAGTAGAAGAGTGCTCTTTTCTCAAAAGCTGAGTGTGTTTCTCATAAGGTGAGCTAGCGATTGTTTCCCAGTTCTAAATGGATTTGAATCACATGCAGTTTCTGTTCCTATGAGCAAGAGTTTTTTTCTGGTAAGAAGAGTCACTATTGCGCTCCCTTGCCATCCACAGTGCAAATAGCACTCGCGTCTGCTCCCAGCAAGTACACTGTAGTGGACTGAAGAGGAGCTACTGTTCTTGTCAGTTTCCTAAGTAGAGTTGAACTAGATATGGCCCGTGTGTGTAGGAAGCACAGGTTTTTTGTTCTGAGAAAGCTCACTGTTCTGGCCCTATAGGAAACACAGAGGAGTAGAAGACTGCTGTTTTCTCAAAAGCAGAGTGTGTTTCTTGTAAGGCGAGCTAGCGTTTGTTTCCCAGTCCTAAATGGAGTTGAATCACATGCAGTTTCTGGTCCTACGAGCAAGAGTTGTTTCGAGGTAAGAAGAGTAACTATTGCGCTCCCATTGTCATACACAGAGCAAATAGCACTGGCATCTGTTCCCAGCATGTACAGTGTACTGGACTGAAGAGGAGCTACTGTTCTTGTCAGTTTCCTAAGCAGAGTTGAACTAGATATGTGCCTGTGTGTAGGAGCACATTTCTTTTGTTCTGAGCAAGCTCACTGTTCAGACCCAATAGGAAACACAGTAGAGTAGAAGAGTGCTCTATCCTCAAAAGCAGAGTGTGTTTCTTGTAAGGCAAGCTAGCGTTTGTTTCCCAGTCCTAAATGGAGTTGAGTCACATGCAGTTTATGGTCCTACGAGCAAGAGTTTTTTTCTGGTAAGAAGAGACACTATTTCGCTCCCTTTGCCATACACAGGTCAAATAGCACTCGCGTATGTTCCCAGCAATTACAGTGTATTAGAATGAAGAGGAGCTACTGTTCTTGTCAGTTTCCTAAGCAGAGTTGAACTAGATATGGCCCGTGTGTGTAGGAAGCACAGTTCTTTTATTCTGAGCAAGCTCACTCTTCGGACACCATAGGAAACACATTAGAGTAGAAGAGTGCTCTTTTCTCAAAAGCAGAGTGTGTTTCTTGTAAGGCGAGCTAGCGTTTGTTTCCCAGTCCTAAATGAAGTTGAATAACATGCAGTTTCTGGTCCTACGAGCAAGAGTTGTTTTCTCGTAAGGAAAGTCACTATTGTGCTCCCTTAGCCATACACAGTGCAAATAGCAATCGCGTCTGTTCCCAGCAAGTACAGTGTATTGGAAAGAAGAGGAGATACTCTTCTTGTCAGTTTCCTAAGCAGAGTTGAACTAGATATGACCCGTGTGTGTAGGAAGCACAGTTCTTTTGTTCTGAGCAAGCCCACTGTTCGGACCCCATATGAAACATAGTAGAGTAGATGAGTGCTCTTTTCTCAAAAGCAGAGTGTGTTTCTTGTAAGGCGAGCTAGCGTTTGTTTCCCAGTCCTAAATGGAGTTGAATCTCATGCAGTTTCTGGTCCTATGAGCAAGAGTTGTTTTCTGGTAAGAAGAGTCACTACTACGCTCCCATTGTCACACAGGGCAAATAGCACTGTCGTCTGTTCCCAGCATGTACAGTGTGTTGGACAGAAGAGGATGTACTGTTCTTGTCAGTTTCCTAAGCAGAGTTGTACTAGATATGGCTCGTGTGTGTAGGAAGCACAGTTCTTTTATTCTGAGCAAGCTCACTGTTCTGACACCATAGGAAACACAGTAGAGTAGAAGAGTGCTCTTTTCTCAAAAGCAGAGTGTGTTTCTTGTAAGGCTAGCTAGTGTTTGTTTCCTAGTCAGAAATGGAGTTGAATCCCATGCAGTTTCTGGTCCTACGAGCAAGAGTTGTTTTCTGGTAAGAAGAGTCACTATTCGCTCCCATTGCCATGCACAGTGCAAACAGCAATCGCGTCTGTTCCCAGCTAGTACACTGTATTGGACTGAAGAGGAGCTACTGTTCTTGTCAGTTTCCTAAGCAGAGTTGAACTAGATATGGCCCATGTGTGTAGGAAGCACAGTTTTTTGTTCTGAGCAAGCTCACTGTTCTGGCACTATAGGAAACACAGTAGAGTAGAAGACTGCTCTTTTCTCAAGGAGAGTGTGTTTCTTGTAAGGAGAGCTAGCGTTTGTTTCCCAGTCCTAAATGGACTTGAATACCATGCAGTTTGTTCTTCTACGAGCAAGAGTTGTTTTCTGGAAAGAAGTGTCACTATTGTGCTCCCGATGCCATACACATTGCAAATAACAATCGCGTCTGTTCCCTGCAAGTACAGTGTATTGGACTGCAGAGGAGCTACTGTTCTTGTCAGTTTCCTAAGCAGAGTTGAACTAGATATGGCCCATGTGTCTAGGAAGGACATTTCTTTTGTTCTGAGAAAGCTCACTGTTCAGACCCAATAGGAAACACAGTAGAGTAGAAGAGTGCTCTTTTCTCAAAAGCAGAGTGTGTTTCTTGTAAGGCGAGCTAGTGTTGGTTTCCCAGTCCTAAATGGAGTTGAATCACATGCAGTTTCTGGTCCTATGACCAAGAGTTGTTTTCTGGTAAGAAGAGTCACTAATGCGCGTCCATTGTCATACACAGTGCAAATAGCTCTGGCATCTGTTCCCAGCATGTACAGTGTATTGGACTGAAGAGGATGTACTGTTCTTGTCAGTTTCCTGAGTAGAATTGAACTACATATGTCCGTGTGTGTAGGAAGCACAGTTCTTTTGTTCTCAGCAAGCTCTGTGTTCTGGCCATTTTGGAAACACAGTAGCGTAGAAGAGTGCTCTATTCTCAAAAGCAGAGTGTGTTTTTTGTAAGGCGAGCTAGCATTTGTTTCCCAGTCTTAAATGAAGTTGAATAACATGCATTTTCTGGTCCTACGAGCAAGAGTTGTTTCCTGGTAAGAAGAGTCACTATTGCGCTCCCATTGTCATACTCAGAGCAAATAGCACTGGCATCTGTTCCCAGCATGTACAGTGTACTGGACTGAAGAGGAGCTACTGTTCCTGTCAGTTTCCTAAGCAGAGTTGAACTAGATATGGCCCTGTGTGTAGGAAGCACATTTCTTTTGTTCTGAGCAAGCTCACTGTTCAGACCCAGTAGGAAACACAGTAGAGTAGAAGAGTGCTCTTTCCTCAAAAGCAGAGTGTGTTTCTTGTAAGGCGAGCTAGTGTTTGTTTCCCAGTCCTAAATGGAGTTGAATCCCATGCAGTTTCTGCTCCTACAAGCAAGAGTTGTTTTCTGGTAAGAAGAGTCACTATTGCGCTCCCATTGCCATACACAGTGCAAATAGCACTCGCGTCTGTTCCCAACAATTGCAGTGTATTAGAATGAAGAGGAGCTACTGTTCTTGTCAGTTTCCTAAGCAGAGTTGATCTAGATGTGGCCCGTGAGTGTAGGAAGCACAGTTCTTTTGTTCTGAGCAAGCTCACTGTTCGGACACCATAGGAAACACAGTAGAGTAGAAGAGTGCTCTTTTCTCAAAAGCTGAGTGTGTTTCTCATAAGGTGAGCTAGCGATTGTTTCCCAGTTCTAAATGGATTTGAATCACATGCAGTTTCTGTTCCTATGAGCAAGAGTTTTTTTCTGGTAAGAAGAGTCACTATTGCGCTCCCTTGCCATCCACAGTGCAAATAGCACTCGCGTCTGCTCCCAGCAAGTACACTGTAGTGGACTGAAGAGGAGCTACTGTTCTTGTCAGTTTCCTAAGTAGAGTTGAACTAGATATGGCCCGTGTGTGTAGGAAGCACAGGTTTTTTGTTCTGAGAAAGCTCACTGTTCTGGCCCTATAGGAAACACAGAGGAGTAGAAGACTGCTGTTTTCTCAAAAGCAGAGTGTGTTTCTTGTAAGGCGAGCTAGCGTTTGTTTCCCAGTCCTAAATGGAGTTGAATCACATGCAGTTTCTGGTCCTACGAGCAAGAGTTGTTTCGAGGTAAGAAGAGTAACTATTGCGCTCCCATTGTCATACACAGAGCAAATAGCACTGGCATCTGTTCCCAGCATGTACAGTGTACTGGACTGAAGAGGAGCTACTGTTCTTGTCAGTTTCCTAAGCAGAGTTGAACTAGATATGTGCCTGTGTGAAGGAGCACATTTCTTTTGTTCTGAGCAAGCTCACTGTTCAGACCCAATAGGAAACACAGTAGAGTAGAAGAGTGCTCTGTCCTCAAAAGCAGAGTGTGTTTCTTGTAAGGCAAGCTAGCGTTTGTTTCCCAGTCCTAAATGGAGTTGAGTCACATGCAGTTTATGGTCCTACGAGCAAGAGTTTTTTTCTGGTAAGAAGAGACACTATTTCGCTCCCTTTGCCATACACAGGTCAAATAGCACTCGCGTATGTTCCCAGCAATTACAGTGTATTAGAATGAAGAGGAGCTACTGTTCTTGTCAGTTTCCTAAGCAGAGTTGAACTAGATATGGCCCGTGTGTGTAGGAAGCACAGTTCTTTTATTCTGAGCAAGCTCACTCTTCGGACACCATAGGAAACACATTAGAGTAGAAGAGTGCTCTTTTCTCAAAAGCAGAGTGTGTTTCTTGTAAGGCTAGCTAGTGTTTGTTTCCTAGTCAGAAATGGAGTTGAATCACATGCAGTTTCTGTTCCTACGAGCAAGAGTTGTTTTCTGGTAAGAAGAGTCACTATTCGCTCCCATTGCCATACATAGTGCAAATAGCACTCGCGTCTGTTCCCAGCTAGTACACTGTATTGGACTGAAGAGGAGCTACTGTTCTTGTCAGTTTCCTAAGCAGAGTTGAACTAGATATGGCCCATGTGTGTAGGAAGCACAAGTTTTTTGTTCTGAGCAAGCTCACTGTTCTGGCCCTATATGAAACACAGTAGAGTAGAAGAGTGCTCTTTTCTCAAAAGCAGAGTGTGTTTCTTGTAAGGCGAGGTAGCGTTTGTTACCCAGTCCTAAATGGAGTTGAATCACATGCAGTTTCTAGTCCTATGTCCAAGAGTTGTTTTCTGGTAAGAAGAGTCACTATTGCGCTTCCATTGTCATACACAGGGCAAATAGCACTGGCATCTGTTCCCAGCATGTACAGTGTATTGGACTGAAGGGTATCTACTGTTCTTGTCAATTTCCTGAGCAGAATTGAACTAGATATGTCCATGTGTGTAGGAAGCACAGTTCTTTTGTTCTGAGCAAGCTCTGTGTTCTGGACATATAGGAAACACAGTAGAGTAGAAGCGTGCTCTTTTCTCAAAAGCAGAGTGTGTTTCTTGTAAGGCGAGCTAGCGTTTGTTTCCCAGTCCTAAATGAAGTTGAATAACATGCAGTTTCTGGTCCTACGAGCAAGAGTTGTTTTCTCGTAAGGAAAGTCACTATTGTGCTCCCTTAGCCATACACAGTGCAAATAGCAATCGCGTCTGTTCCCAGCAAGTACAGTGTATTGGAAAGAAGAGGAGATACTCTTCTTGTCAGTTTCCTAAGCAGAGTTGAACTAGATATGACCCGTGTGTGTAGGAAGCACAGTTCTTTTGTTCTGAGCAAGCCCACTGTTCGGACCCCATATGAAACATAGTAGAGTAGATGAGTGCTCTTTTCTCAAAAGCAGAGTGTGTTTCTTGTAAGGCGAGCTAGCGTTTGTTTCCCAGTCCTAAATGGAGTTGAATCTCATGCAGTTTCTGGTCCTATGAGCAAGAGTTGTTTTCTGGTAAGAAGAGTCACTACTACGCTCCCATTGTCACACAGGGCAAATAGCACTGTCGTCTGTTCCCAGCATGTACAGTGTGTTGGACTGAAGAGGATGTACTGTTCTTGTCAGTTTCCTAAGCAGAGTTGTACTAGATATGGCTCGTGTGTGTAGGAAGCACAGTTCTTTTATTCTGAGCAAGCTCACTGTTCTGACACCATAGGAAACACAGTAGAGTAGAAGAGTGCTCTTTTCTCAAAAGCAGAGTGTGTTTCTTGTAAGGCTAGCTAGTGTTTGTTTCCTAGTCAGAAATGGAGTTGAATCCCATGCAGTTTCTGGTCCTACGAGCAAGAGTTGTTTTCTGGTAAGAAGAGTCACTATTCGCTCCCATTGCCATGCACAGTGCAAACAGCAATCGCGTCTGTTCCCAGCTAGTACACTGTATTGGACTGAAGAGGAGCTACTGTTCTTGTCAGTTTCCTAAGCAGAGTTGAACTAGATATGGCCCATGTGTGTAGGAAGCACAGTTTTTTGTTCTGAGCAAGCTCACTGTTCTGGCACTATAGGAAACACAGTAGAGTAGAAGACTGCTCTTTTCTCAAGGAGAGTGTGTTTCTTGTAAGGAGAGCTAGCGTTTGTTTCCCAGTCCTAAATGGACTTGAATACCATGCAGTTTGTTCTTCTACGAGCAAGAGTTGTTTTCTGGAAAGAAGTGTCACTATTGTGCTCCCGATGCCATACACATTGCAAATAACAATCGCGTCTGTTCCCTGCAAGTACAGTGTATTGGACTGCAGAGGAGCTACTGTTCTTGTCAGTTTCCTAAGCAGAGTTGAACTAGATATGGCCCATGTGTCTAGGAAGGACATTTCTTTTGTTCTGAGAAAGCTCACTGTTCAGACCCAATAGGAAACACAGTAGAGTAGAAGAGTGCTCTTTTCTCAAAAGCAGAGTGTGTTTCTTGTAAGGCGAGCTAGTGTTGGTTTCCCAGTCCTAAATGGAGTTGAATCACATGCAGTTTCTGGTCCTATGACCAAGAGTTGTTTTCTGGTAAGAAGAGTCACTAATGCGCGTCCATTGTCATACACAGTGCAAATAGCTCTGGCATCTGTTCCCAGTATGTACAGTGTATTGGACTGAAGAGGATGTACTGTTCTTGTCAGTTTCCTGAGTAGAATTGAACTACATATGTCCGTGTGTAGGAAGCACAGTTCTTTTGTTCTCAGCAAGCTCTGTGTTCTGGCCATTTTGGAAACACAGTAGCGTAGAAGAGTGCTCTATTCTCAAAAGCAGAGTGTGTTTTTTGTAAGGCGAGCTAGCATTTGTTTCCCAGTCTTAAATGAAGTTGAATAACATGCATTTTCTGGTCCTACGAGCAAGAGTTGTTTCCTGGTAAGAAGAGTCACTATTGCGCTCCCATTGTCATACTCAGAGCAAATAGCACTGGCATCTGTTCCCAGCATGTACAGTGTACTGGACTGAAGAGGAGCTACTGTTCCTGTTAGTTTCCTAAGCAGAGTTGAACTAGATATGGCCCTGTGTGTAGGAAGCACATTTCTTTTGTTCTGAGCAAGCTCACTGTTCAGACCCAGTAGGAAACACAGTAGAGTAGAAGAGTGCTCTTTCCTCAAAAGCAGAGTGTGTTTCTTGTAAGGCGAGCTAGTGTTTGTTTCCCAGTCCTAAATGGAGTTGAATCCCATGCAGTTTCTGCTCCTACAAGCAAGAGTTGTTTTCTGGTAAGAAGAGTCACTATTGCGCTCCCATTGCCATACACAGTGCAAATAGCACTCGCGTCTGTTCCCAACAATTGCAGTGTATTAGAATGAAGAGGAGCTACTGTTCTTGTCAGTTTCCTAAGCAGAGTTGATCTAGATGTGGCCCGTGAGTGTAGGAAGCACAGTTCTTTTGTTCTGAGCAAGCTCACTGTTCGGACACCATAGGAAACACAGTAGAGTAGAAGAGTGCTCTTTTCTCAAAAGCTGAGTGTGTTTCTCATAAGGTGAGCTAGCGATTGTTTCCCAGTTCTAAATGGATT
>NW_026736789.1:0-59000 GCF_949786415.1 Peromyscus eremicus | reverse complement strand
TCTTGTAAGGTGAGCTAGCTTCTGTTTCCCAGTCCTAAATGGAGTTGAATCACATGCAGTTTCTGGTCCTAGAAGCAAGAGTTGTTTTCTGGTAAGAAGAGTCACTATTGCGCTGCCATTGCCATACACAGGACAAATAGCACTGGCATCTGTTCCCAGCAAGTACAGTGTATTGTACAGAAGTGGATCTACTGTTCTTGTCAGGTTCCTAAGCAGAAATGAACTAGATATGTCCGTGTGTGTAGGAAGCACAGTTCTAATGTTCTGAGCAAGTTCAATCTTCTGGCTCTATAGGAAACACAGTAGAGTAGAAGAGTGCTCTTTTCTCAAAAGCAGAGTGTGTTTCTTGGAAGTTGAGCTAGCGTTTGTTTCCTAGTCCTAAATGGAGTTGAGTCACATGCAGTTTTTTGTCATACGAGCAAGAGTTGTTTTCTGGTAAGACAAGTCACTATTGTGCTCCAATTGCCATACACAGTGCAAATAGCACTAGCGTCTGTTCCCTGCAAGCACAGTGTATGGGACGGAAGAGGAGCTATTGTTCTTGTCAGTTTCCTAAGCAGAGTTGAACTAGATATGGCCCATGTGTGTAGGAAGCACAGTTCTTTTGTTCTGAGCAAGCTCACTGTTCGGACCCTTTAGGAAACACAGTAGAGTAGTAGAGTGTTCTTTTCTCAAAAGCAGAGTGTGTTTCATGTAAGGCGAGCTAGCATTTGTTTCCCAGTCCTAAATGGAGTTGAGTCACATGCAGTTTTTTGTCCTACGAGCAAGAGTTGTTTTCTGGTAAGACAAGTCACTATTGTGCTCCAATTGCCAACACAGTGCTAATAGCACTCGCGTCTGTTCCCTGCAAGTACAGTGTATTGGAAGGAAGAGGAGCTATTGTTCTTGTCAGTTTCCTAAGCAGAGTTTAACTAGATATGGCCGTATGTGTAGGAAGCACAGTTCTTTTTTTCTGAGCAAGCTCACTGTTCGGACCCCATAGGAAACACAGTAGAGTAGAAGAGTGCTGTTTTCTCTAAAGCAGAGTGTGTTTCTTGTAAGGTGAGCTAGCTTTTGTTTCCCAGTCCTAAATGGAGTTGAATCACATGCAGTTTCTGGTCCTACAAGATAGAGTTGTTTTCTGGTAAGAAGAGTCACTATTGCGCTGCCATTGCCATACACAGGACAAATAGCACTGGCGTCTTTTCCCAGCAAGTACAGTGTATTGGACTGAAGAGGATCTACTGTTCTTGTCAGGTTCCTAAGCAGAAGTGAACTAGATATGGCCATGTGTGTAGGAAGCACAGTTCTTTTGTTCTGAGCAAGCTCACTGTTCGGACCCCATAGGAAACACAGTAGAGTAGAAGAGTGCTCTTTTCTCAAAAGCAGAGTGTGTTTCTTGTAAGTCGAGCTAGCGTTTGTTTCCCAGTCCTAAATGGAGTTGAGTCACATGCAGTTTTTTGTCCTACGAGCAAGAGTTGTTTTCTGGTAAGACGAGTCACTATTGTGCTCCAATGCCATACACAGTGCAAATAGCACTCGCGTCTGTTCCCCGCAAGTACAGTGTATCGGACTGAAGAGGACCTACTGTTCTGGTTTGTTTCCTAAGCAGAGTTGAACTAGATGTGGCCCGTGTGTGTAGAAAGCACAGTTCTTTTGTTCTGAGCAAGCTCACTGTTCGGACCCCATAGGAAACACAGTAGAGTAGAAGAGTGCTCTTTTCTCAAAAGCAGAGTGTGTTTCTTGTAAGGCGAGCTAGCATTTGTTTCCCAGTCCTAAATGGAGTTGAATCACATGCAGTTTCTGGTCCTACGAGCAAGAGTTGTTTTCTGGTAAGGAAAGTCACTATTGCGCTCCCATTGCCATACACAGTGCAAATAGCACTCGCGTCTGTTCCCAGCAAGTACAGTGTATAGGACTGAAGAGGAGCTACTGTTCTTGTCAGTTTCCTAAGCAGAGTTGAACTAGTTATGGCCCGTGTGTAGGAAGCACAGTATTTTGTTCTGAGAAAGCTCACTATTCTGGCCCTATAGGAAAAACAATAGAGTAGAAGAGTGCTCTTTTCCCTAAAGCAGAGTGTGTTTCTTGTAAGGCGAGCTAGCGTTTGTTTCCCAGTACTAAATGGAGTTGAATCACATGCAGTTTCTAGTAATACGAGCAAGAGTTGTTTTATGGTAAGAAGAGTCACTATTGCACTGCCAATGCCATACACAGGACAAATAGCACTGGCGTCTGTTCCCAGCAGGTACAGTGTATTGTACAGAAGTGGATCTACTGTTCTTGTCAGGTTCCTAAGCAGAATTGAACTAGATATGTCCGTGTGTGTAGGAAGCACAGTTCTAATGTTCTGAGCAAGTTCAATCTTCTGGCTCTATAGGAAACACAGTAGAGTAGAAGAGTGCTCTTTTCTCAAAAGCAGAGTGTGTTTCTTGGAAGTCGAGCTAGCGTTTGTTTCCTAGTCCTAAATGGAGTTGAGTCACATGCAGTTTTTTGTCATACGAGCAAGAGTTGTTTTCTGGTAAGACAAGTCACTATTGTGCTCCAATTGCCATACACAGTGCAAATAGCACTAGCGTCTGTTCCCTGCAAGCACAGTGTATGGGAAGGAAGAGGAGCTATTGTTCTGGACAGTTTCCTAAGCAGAGTTGAACTAGATATGGCCCATGTGTGTAGGAAGCACAGTTCTTTTGTTCTGAGCAAGTTCACTGTTCGGACCCTTTAGGAAACACAGTAGAGTAGTAGAGTGTTCTTTTCTCAAAAGCAGAGTGTGTTTCATGTAAGGCGAGCTAGCATTTGTTTCCCAGTCCTAAATGGAGTTGAATCACATGCAGTTTCTGGTCTTACAAGCAAGAGTTGTTTTCTGGGAAGGAAAGTCACTATTGCGCTCCCATTGCCATACACAGTGCAAATAGCACTCGCGTCTGTTCCCAGCAAGTACAGTGTATCGGATTGAAGAGGTGCTACCGTTCTTGTCAGTTTCCTAAGCAGAGTTGAACGAGATATGGCCCTGTGTGTAGGAAGCACAGTCCTTTTGTTCTGAGCAAGCTCACTGTTCTGGTCCTATAGGAAACACAGTAGAGTAGAAGAGTGCTCTTTTCTCTAAAGCAGAGTGTGTTTCATGTAAGGCGAGCTAGCATTTGTTTCCCAGTCCTAAATGGAGTTGAATCACATGCAGTTTCTGGTCTTACGAGCAAGAGTTGTTTTCTGGTAAGGAAAGTCACTATTGCGCTCCCATTGACATACACAGTGCAAATAGCACTTGCGTCTGTTCCCAGCAAGTACAGTGTATCAGACTGAAGAGGAGCTACTGTTCTTGTCAGTTTCCTAAGCAGAGTTGAACTAGATATGGCCCGTGTGTAGGAAGCACAGTTCTTTTGTTCTGAGCAAGCTCACACTTCTGGCCCTATAGGAAACACAGTAGAGTAGAAGAGTGCTCTTTTCTCTAAAGCAGAGTGTGTTTCTTGTAAGGTGAGCTAGCTTCTGTTTCCCAGTCCTAAATGGAGTTGAATCACATGCAGTTTCTGGTCCTAGAAGCAAGAGTTGTTTTCTGGTAAGAAGAGTCACTATTGGGCTGCCATTGCCATACACAGGACAAATAGCACTGGCATCTGTTCCCAGCAAGTACAGTGTATTGGACTGAAGAGGATCTACTGTTCTTGTCAGGTTCCTAAGCAGAATTGAACTAGATATGGCCGTGTGTGTAGGAAGCACAGTTCTTTTGTTCTGAGCAAGCTCACTGTTTTGGCCCTATAGGAAACACAGTAGAGTAGAAGAGTGCTCTTTTCTCAAAAGCAGAGTGTGTTTCTTGTAAGGCGAGCTAGCGTTTGTTTCCCAGTCCTCAGTGGAGTTGAGTCACATGCAGTTTTTTGTCCTACGAGGAAGAGTTGTTTTCTGGTAAGACGAGTCACTATTGTGCTCCAATGCCATACACAGTGCAAATAGCATTCGCGTCTGTTCCCTGCAAGTACAGTGTATCGGACTGAAGAGGAGCTACTGTTCTTGTTTGTTTCCTAAGCAGAGTTAAACTAGATATGGCCCGTGTGTAGGAAGCACAGTTCTTTTGTTCTGAGCAAGCTCACTGTTCTGGCCCTATAGGAAACACAGTAGAGTAGAAGAGTGCTCTTTTCTCTAAAGCAGATTGTGTTTCTTGTAAGGTGAGCCAACTTTTGCTTCCCAGTCCTAAATGGACTTGAGTCACATGCAGTTTTTTGTCCTATGAGCAAGAGTTGTTTTCTCGTAAGACAAGTCACTATTGTGCTCCAATTGCCATACACAGTGCAAATAGCACTCGCGTCTGTTCCCCGCAAGTACAGTGTATTGGACTGAAGAAGAGCTACTATTCTTGTTTGTTTCCTAAGCAGAGTTGAACTAGATATGGCCCGTGTGTGTAGGAGGCACAGTACTTTTGTTCTGAGCAAGCTCACTGTTCGGACCCCATAGGAAACACAGTAGAGTAGAAGAGTGCTCTTTTCTCAAAAGCAGAGTGTGTTTCATGTAAGGCGAGCAGGCACTTGTTCCCCAGTCCTAAATGGACTTGAATCACATGCAGTTTCTGGTCTTATGAGCAACAGTTGTTTTCTGGTAAGGAAAGTCACTATTGCGCTCCCATTGCCATACACAGTGCAAATAGCCCTCGCGTTTGTTCCCGGCAAGTACAGTGTATCGGACTGAAGAGGAGCTACAGTTCTTGTCAGTTTCCTAAGGAGAGTTGAACTAGTTATGGACCGTATGTAGGAAGCACAGTACTTTTGTTTTGAGCAAGCTCACTGTTCTGGCCCTATAGGAAACACAGTAGAGTAGAAGAGTGCTCTTTTCTCTAAAGCAGAGTGTGTTTCTTGTAAGGCCAGCTAGCGTTTGTTTCCCAGTCTTAAATGGAGTTGAATCACATGCAGTTTCTAGTCCTAAGAGCAAGAGTAGTTTTATGGTAAGAATAGTAACTATTGCGCTGCCATTGCCATACACAGGACAAAGAGCACTGGCGTCTGTTCCCAGCAAGTACAGAGTATTGGACTGAAGAGGATCTACTGTTCTTGTCAGGTTCCTAAGCAGAGTTGAACTAGATATGGCCGTGTGTTTAGGAAGCACAGTACTTCTGTTCTGAGAAAGCTCACTCTTCTGGCCTTATAGGAAACACAATAGAGTAGAAGAGTGCTCTTTTCCCTAAAGCAGAGTGTGTTTCTTGTAAGGCGAGCTAGCGATTGTTTCCCAGTCCTAAATGGAGATGAATCACATGCAGTTTCTAGTCCTACGAGCAAGAGTTGTTTTATGGTAAGAAGAGTCACTATTGCACTGCCATTGCCATACACAGGACAAATAGCACTGGCGTCTGTTCCCAGGAAGTACAGTGTATTGGAAGGAAGAGGAGCTATTGTTCTTGTCAGTTTCCTAAGCGGAGTTACACCAGATATGGCCCGTGTGTGTAGGAAGCACAGTTCTTTTGTTCTGAGCAAGCTCTCTGTTCGGACCCCATAGGAAACACAGTAGAGTATAAGAGTGCTCTTTTCTCAAAAGCAGAGTGTGTTTCATGTAAGGCGAGCTAGCATATGTTTCCCAGTCCTAAATGGAGTTGAATCTCATGCAGTTTCTGGTCTTATGAGCAAGAGTTGTTTTCTGGTAAGGAAAGTCACTATTGCGCTCCCATTGCCATACACAGTGCAAATAGCACTCGCGTCTGTTCCCAGCAAGTACAGTGTATCGGACTGAAGAGGAGCTACTGTTCTTGTCAGTTTCCTAAGCAGAGTTGAACTAGATATGGCCCTGTGTGTAGGAAGCACAGTCCTTTTGTTCTGAGCAAGCTCACTGTTCTGGCCCTATAGGAAATACAGTAGAGTAGAAGAGTGCTCTTTTCTCTAAAGCAGAGTGTGTTTCATGTAGGCGAGCTAGCATTTGTTTCCCAGTCCTAAATGGAGTTGAATCTCATGCAGTTTCTGGTCTTACGAGCAAGAGTTGTTTTCTGGTAAGGAAAGTCACTATTGCGCTCCCATTGACATACACAGTGCAAATAGCACTCGCGTCTGTTCCCAGCAAGTACAGTGTATTGGACTGAAGAGGATCTACTGTTCTTTTCAGGTTCCTAAGCAGAATTGAACTAGATATGGCCGTGTGTGTAGGAAGCACAGTTCTTTTGTTCTGAGCAAGCTCACTGTTCGGACCCCATAGGAAACACAGTAGAGTAGAAGAGTGCTCTTTTCTCAAAAGCAGAGTGTGTTTCTTGTAAGGCGAGCTAGAGTTTGTTTCCCAGTCCTCAATGGAGTTGAGTCACATGCAGTTTTTTGTCCTACGAGCAAGAGTTGTTTTCTGGTAAGACGAGTCACTATTGTGCTCCAATGCCATACACAGTGCAAATAGCACTCGCGTCTGTTCCCCGCAAGTACAGTGTATCGGACTGAAGAGGAGCTACTGTTCTTGTTTGTTTCCTAAGCAGAGTTGAACTAGATATGGCCTGTGTGTGTAGAAAGCACAGTTCTTTTGTTCTGAGCAAGCTCACTGTTCGGACCCCATAGGAAACACAGTAGAGTAGAAGAGTGCTCTTTTCTCAAAAGCAGAGTGTGTTTCTTGTAAGGCGAGCTAGCATTTGCTTCCCAGTCCTAAATGGAGTGGAATCACATCCAGTTTCTGGTCCTACGAGCAAGAGTTGTTTTCTGGTAAGGAAAGTCACTATTGCGCTCCCATTGCCATACACAGTGCAAATAGCACTCGCGTCTGTTCTTAGCAAGTACAGTGTATCGGACTGAAGAGGAGCTACTGTTCTTGTCAGTTTCCTAAGCAGAGTTGAACTAGTTATGGCCCGTGTGTAGGAAGCACAGTTCTTTTGTTCTGAGAAAGCTCACTGTTCTGGCCCTATAGGAATCACAATAGAGTAGAAGATTGCTCTTTTCCCTAAAGCAGAGTGTGTTTCTTGTAAGGCGAGCTAGCGTTTGTTTCGCAGTCCTAAATGGAGTTGAATCACATGCAGTTTCTAGTCCTACGAGCAAGAGTTGTTTTATGGTAAGAAGAGTCACTATTGCACTGCCATTGCCATACACAGGACAAATAGCACTGGTGTCTGTTCCCAGTAAGTAGAGTGTATCGGACTGAAGAGGAGCTACTGTTCTTGTCAGTTTCCTAAGCAGACTTGAACTAGATATGGCCTTGTGTGTAGGAAGCACAGTTTTTTTGTTCTCAGCAAGCTCACTTTTCGGAACACATATGAAACACAGTAGAGTAGAAGAGTGCTCTTTTCTCAAAAGCAGAGTGTGTTTCTTGTAAGGTGAGCTAGCGTTTGTTTCCCAGTCCTAAATGGAGTTGAGTCACATGCAGTTTTTTGTCCTACGAGCAAGAGTTGTTTTCTCGTAAGACAAGTCACTATTGTGCTCCAATTGCCATACACAGTGCAAATAGCACTCGCATCTGTTCCCCGCAAGTACAGTGTATTGGACTGAAGAAGAGCTACTATTCTTGTTTGTTTCCTAAGCAGAGTTGAACTAGATATGGCCCGTGTGTGTAGGAGGCACAGTACTTTTGTTCTGAGCAAGCTCACTGTTCGGACCCCTTAGGAAACACAGTAGAGTAGAAGAGTGCTCTTTTCTCAAAAGCAGACTGTGTTTCATGTAAGGCGAGCAGGCACTTGTTCCCCAGTCCTCAATGGAGTTGAATCACATGCAGTTTCTGGTCTTACGAGCAACAGTTGTTTTCTGGTAAGGAAAGTCACTATTGCGCTCCCAATGCCATACACAGTGCAAATAGCACTCGCGTTTGTTCCCGGCAAGTACAGTGTATCGGACTGAAGAGGAGCTACAGTTCTTGTCAGTTTCCTAAGCAGAGTTGAACTAGTTATGGACCGTATGTAGGAAGCACAGTTCTTTTGTTTTGAGCAAGCTCACTGTTCTGGCCCTATAGGAAACACAGTAGAGTAGAAGAGTGCTCTTTTCTCTAAAGCAGAGTGTGTTTCTTGTAAGGCCAGCTAGCGTTTGTTTCCCAGTCTTAAATGGAGTTGAATCACATGCAGTTTCTAGTCCTAAGAGCAAGAGTTGTTTTATGGTAAGAATAGTAACTATTGCGCTGCCATTGCCATACACAGGACAAAGAGCACTGGCGTCTGTTCCCAGCAAGTACAGTGTATTGGACTGAAGAGGATCTACTGTTCTTGTCAGGTTCCTAAGCAGACTTGAACTAGATATGGCCGTGTGTGTAGGAAGCACAGTTCTTTTGTTCTGAGCAAGCTCACTGTTCGGACACCATAGGAAACACAGTAGAGTAGAAGAGTGCTCTTTTCTCAAAAGCAGAGTGTGTTCTTGTAAGGCGAGCTAGCGTTTGTTTCCCAGTCCTAAATGGGGTTGAATCACATGCAGTTTCTGGTCCTAAGAGCAAGAGTTGTTTTCTGGTAAGGAAAGTCACTATTGCGTTCCCCTTGCCATACATAGTGCAAATAGCTCTCGCGTCTGTTCCAGCAAGTACAGTGTATTGGACTTAAGAGGAGCTACTGTTCTTGTCAGTTTCCTAAGCAGAGTTCAACTAGATATGGCCTGTATGTGTAGGGAGCACCGTTCTTATGTTCTGAGCAAGCTCACTGTTCTGGCCCTATAGGAAACACAGTAGAGTAGAAGAGTGCTCTTTTCTCAAAAGCAGAGTGTGTTTTTGTAAGGCGAGCTAGCGTTTGTTTCCTAGTCCTAAATGGAGTTAATCACAAGCAGTTTCTGGTCCTACGAACAAGAGTTTTTTTCTGGTAAGGAAAGTCACTATTGCGCTCCCATTGCCCTACACAAGGCAAATAGCACTCGCGTCTTTTCCCAGCAAGTACAGTGTATTGGACTTAATAGGAGCTACAGTTCTTGTCAGTTTCCTAAGCAGAGTTGAACTAGATATGGCCCGTGTGTGTAGGAAGTACAGTTCTTTTTTTCTGAGCAAGCTCACTGTTCTGTCCCTACAGGAAACAGAGTAGAGTAGAAGAGTGCTCTTTTCTCAAAAGCAGAGTGTGTTTCTTGTAAAGCGAGCTAGAGTTTGTTTCCCAGTCCTAAATGGAGTGGAATCACATGCAGTTTCTGGTCCTACGAGCAAGAGTTGTTTTCTGGTAAGAAGAGTCACTATTGCGCTGCCCCTGCCATACACAGGGAAAATAGCACTGGCGTCAGTTCCCAGCATGTACAGTGTATTGGACTGAAGAGGAGCTACTGTTCTTGTCAGGTTCCTAAGCAGACTTGAACTAGATATGGCCGTGTGTGTAGGAAGCACAGTTCTTTTGTTCTGAGCAAGCTCACTGTTCAGACACCATAGGAAACACAGTAGAGTAGAAGAGTGCTCTTTTCTCAAAAGCAGAGTGTGTTTCTTGTAAAGCGAGCTAGAGTTTATTTCCCAGTCCTAAATGGAGTTGAATTCCATGCAGGTAAAGGTCCTACGA
Source organism: Peromyscus eremicus (assembly GCF_949786415.1). NCBI lineage: Eukaryota > Metazoa > Chordata > Mammalia > Rodentia > Cricetidae > Peromyscus > Peromyscus eremicus. The sequence continues at coordinate 49,645 of NW_026736789.1, read as the reverse complement.
GCAAGAGTTCTTTTCTGGTAAGAAGAGTCATTATTGCGCTGCCATTGCCATACACAGGACAAATAGCACTGGCGTTCTTCCCAGGAAGTACAGTGTATTGGACTGAAGAGGATCTACTGTTCTTGTCAGGTTCCTAAGCAGACTTGAACTAGATATGGCCGTGTGTGTAGGAAGCACAGTTTTTTTGTTTTGAGCAAGCTCACTTTTCGGAACACCTAGGAAACACAGTAGAGTAGAAGAGTGCTCTTTTCTCAAAAGCAGAATGTGTTTCTTGGAAGTCGAGCTAGCGTTTGTTTCCCAGTCCTAAATGGAGTTGAGTCACATGCAGTTTTTTGTCCTACGAGCAAGAGTTGTTTTCTGGTAAGACAAGTCACTATTGTGCTCCAATTGCCAACACAGTGCAAATAGCACTCGCGTCTGTTCCCTGCAAGTACAGTGTATTGGAAGGAAGAGGAGCTATTGTTCTTGTCAGTTTCCTAAGCAGAGTTGAACTAGATATGGCCGTATGTGTAGGAAGCACAGTTCTTTTTTTCTGAGCAAGCTCAGGGTTCGGACCCCATAGGAAACACAGTAGAGTAGAAGAGTGCTGTTTTCTCTAAAGCAGAGTGTGTTTCTTGTAAGGTGAGCTAGCTTTTGTTTCCCAGTCCTAAATGGAGTTGAATCACATGCAGTTTCTGGTCCTACAAGCAAGAGTTGTTTTCTGGTAAGAAGAGTCACTATTGCGCTGCCATTGACATGCACAGGACAAATAGCACTGGCCTCTTTTCCCAGCAATTACAGTGTATTGGACTGAAGAGGATCTACTGTTCTTGTCAGGTTCCTAAGCAGAAGTGAACTAGATATGGCCGTGTGTGTAGGAAGCACAGTTCTTTTGTTCTGAGCAAGCTCACTGTTCGGACCCCATAGGAAACACAGTAGAGTAAAAGAGTGCTCTTTTCTCAAAAGCAGAGTGTGTTTCTTGGAAGTCGAGCTAGCGTTTGTTTCCAAGTCCTAAATGGAGTTGAGTCACATGCAGTTTTTTGTCCTACGAGCAAGAGTTGTTTTCTGGTAAGACAAGTCACTGTTGTGCTCCAATTGCCATACACAGTGCAAATAGCACCAGCGTCTGTTCCCTCAAGTACAGTGTATTGGAAGGAAGAGGAGCTATTGTTCTTGTCAGTTTCCTAAGCAGAGTTGAACTAGATATGGCCCGTGTGTGTCGGAAGCACAGTTCTTTTGTTCTGAGCAAGCTCACTGTACGGACCCCATAGGAAACACAGTAGAGTATAAGAGTGCTCTTTTCTCAAAAGCAGAGTGTGTTTCATGTAAGGCGAGCTAGCATTTGTTTCCCAGTCCTAAATGGAGTTGAATCTCATGCAGTTTCTGGTCTTATGAGCAAGAGTTGTTTTCTGGTAAGGAAAGTCACTATTGCGCTCCCATTGCCATACACAGTGCAAATAGCACTCGCGTCTGTTCCCAGCAAGTACAGTGTTTCGGACTGAAGAGGAGCTACTGTTCTTGTCAGTTTCCTAAGCAGAGTTGAACTAGATATGGCCCTGTGTGTAGGAAGCACAGTCCTTTTGTTCTGAGCAAGCTCACTGTTCTGGCCCTATAGGAAATACAGTAGAGTAGAAGAGTGCTCTTTTCTCTAAAGCAGAGTGTGTTTCATGTAAGGCGAGCTAGCATTTGTTTCCCAGTCCTAAATGGAGTTGAATCTCATGCAGTTTCTGGTCTTACGAGCAAGAGTTGTTTTCTGGTAAGGAAAGTCACTATTGCGCTCCCATTGACATACACAGTGTAAGTAGCACTTGCGTCTGTTCCCAGCAAGTACAGTGTATTGGACTGAAGAGGATCTACTGTTCTTGTCAGGTTCCTAAGCAGAAGTGAACTAGATATGGCCGTGTGTGTAGGAAGCACAGTTCTTTTGTTCTGAGCAAGCTCACTGTTTGGACCCCATAGGAAACACAGTAGAGTAGAAGAGTGCTCTTTTCTCAAAAGCAGAGTGTGTTTCTTGTAAGGCGAGCTAGAGTTTGTTTCCCAGTCCTCAATGGAGTTGAGTGACATGCAGTTTTTTGTCCTACGAGCAAGAGTTGTTTTCTGGTAAGGAAAGTCACTATTGCGCTCCCATTGCCATACACAGGACAAATAGCACTGGTGTCTGTTCCCAGCAAGTACAGTGTATTGTACAGAAGAGGATCTACTGTTCTTGTCAGGTTCCTAAGCAGAATTGAACTAGATATGGTCGTGTGTGTAGGAAGCACAGTTCTAATGTTCTGAGCAAGTTCAATCTTCTGGCTCTATAGGAAACACAGTAGAGTAGAAGAGTGCTCTTTTCTCAAAAGCAGAGTGTGTTTCTTGGAAGTCGAGCTAGCGTTTGTTTCCTAGTCCTAAATGGAGTTGAGTCACATGCAGTTTTTTGTCCTACGAGCAAGAGTTGTTTTCTGGTAAGACAAGTCACTATTGAGCTCCAATTGCCATACACAGTGCAAATAGCACTCGCGTCTGTTCCCTGCAAGTACAGTGTATGGGAAGGAAGAGGAGCTATTGTTCTTGTCAGTTTCCTAAGCAGAGTTGAACTAGATATGGCCCATGTGTGTAGGAAGCACAGTTCTTTTGTTCTGAGCAAGCTCACTGTTCGGACCCCATAGGAAACACAGTAGAGTAGAAGAGTGCTCTTTTCTCAAAAGCATAGTGTGTTTCATGTAAGGCGAGCTAGCATTTGTTTCCCAGTCCTAAATGGAGTTGAATCACATGCAGTTTCTGGTCTTACGAGCAAGAGTTGTTTTCTGGTAAGGAAAGTCACTATTGCGCTCCCATTGCCATACACAGTGCAAATAGCACTCGCGTCTGTTCCCAGCAAGTACAGTGTATCGGACTGAAGAGGTGCTACTGTTCTTGTCAGTTTCCTAAGTAGAGTTGAACTAGATATGGCCGTGTGTGTAGGAAGCACAGTTCTTTTGTTCTGAGCAAGCTCACTGTTCTGGCCCTATAGGAAACACAGTAGAGTAGAAGAGTGCTGTTTTCTCTAAAGCAGAGTGTGTTTCTTGTAAGGTGAGCCAGCTTTTGTTTCCCAGTCTAAATGGAGTTAAATCACATGCAGTTTTTGGTCCTACAAGCAACAGTTGTTTTCTGGTAAGAAGAGTCACTATTGCGCTGCCATTGCCATACACAGGACAAATAGCACTGGCGTCTGTTCCCAGCAAGTACAGTGTATTGGACTATAGAGGATCTACTGTTCTTGTCAGGTTCCTAAGCAGAATTGAACTAGATATGGCTGTGTGTGTAGGAAGCACAGTTCTTTTGTTCTGAGCAAGCTCACTGTTCTGGCCCTATAGGAAACACAGTAGAGTAGAAGAGTGCTCTTTTCTCAAAAGCAGAGTGTGTTTCTTGTAAGGCCAGCTAGCGTTTGTTTCCCAGTCCTAAATGGAGTTGAGTCACATGCAGTTTTTTGTCCTACGAGCAAGAGTTGTTTTCTGGTAAGACGAGTCACTATTGTGCTCCAATGCCATACACAGTGCAAATAGCACTCGCGTCTGTTCCCCGCAAGTACAGTGTATTGGACTGAAGAGGAGCTACTGTTCTTGTCAGTTTCCTAAGCAGAGTTGACCTAGGTATGGCCCGTGTGTAGGAAGCACAGTTCTTTTGTTCTGAGCAAGCTCACTGTTCTGGCCCTATAGGAAACACAATAGAATAGAAGAGTGCTCTTTTCCCTAAAGCAGAGTGTGTTTCTTGTAAGGCGAGCTAGCGTTTGTTTCCCAGTCCTAAATGGAGTTGAATCACATGCAGTTTCTAGTCCTACAAGCAAGAGTTGTTTTATGGTAAGAAGAGTCACTATTGCGCTGCCATTGCCATACACAGGACAAATAGCACTGGCGTCTGTTCCCAGCAAGTACAGTGTATTGGACTGAAGAGGATCTACTGTTCTTGTCAGGTTCCTAAGCAGAATTGAACTAGATATGGCCGTGTGTCTAGGAAGCACAGTTCTTTTGTTCTGAGCAAGCTCACTGTTCGGACCTCATAGGAAACACAGTAGAGTAGAAGAGTGCTCTTTTCTCAAAAGCAGAGTGTGTTTCTTGGAAGTCGAGCTAGCGTTTGTTTCCCAGTCCTAAATGGAGTTGAGTCACATGCAGTTTTTTGTCTTACGAGCAAGAGTTGTTTTCTGGCAAGACATGTCACTATTGTGCTCCAATTGCCATACACAGTGCAAATAGCACTCGTGTCTGTTTTCCGCAAGTACAGTGTATTGGACGGAAGAGGAGCTACTGTTCTTGTCAGTTTATTAGGCAGAGTTGAACTAGATATGGCCCGTGTGTGTAGGAAGCACAGTTCTTTTGTTCTGAGCAAGCTCACTGTTCGGACCCCATAGGAAACACAGTAGAGTAGAAGAGTGCTCTTTTCTCAAAAACAGAGTGTGTTTCATGTAAGTTGAGCTAGCATTTGTTTCCCAGTCCTAAATGGAGTTGAATCACATGCAGTTTCTGGTCTTACGAGCAAGAGTGGTTTTCTGGTAAGGAAAGTCACTATTGCACTCCCATTGCCATACACAGTGCAAATAGCACTCTCGTCTGTTCCCAGCAAGTACAGTGTATCCGACTGAAGAGGAGCTACTGTTCTTGTCAGTTTCCTAAGCAGAGTTGAACTAGATATGGCCCGTGTGTAGGAAGCACAGTTCTTTTGTTCTGAGCAAGCTCACTGTTCGGACCCTATAGGAAACACAGTAGAGTAGAAGAGTGCTCTTTTCTCTAAAGCAGAGTGTGTTTCTTGTAAGGTGAGCTAGCTTTTGTTTCCCAGTCCTAAATGGAGTTGAATCACATGCAGTTTTTGGTCCTACGAGCAAGAGTTGTTTTCTGGTAAGAAGAGTCACTATTGCGCTACCATTGCCATACACAGGACTAATAGCACTGGCGTCTGTTCTCAGCAAGTACAGTGTAGTGGACTGAAGAGGATCTACTGTTCTTGTCAGGTTCCTAAGCAGAATTGAACTAGATATGGCCATGTGTGTAGGAAGCACAGTTCTTTTGTTCTGAGGAAGCTCGCTTTTCGGACCCCATAGGAAAGACAGTAGAGTAGAAGAGTGCTCTTTTCTCAAAAGCAGAGTGTGTTTCTTGTAAGGCGAGCTAGCGTTTGTTTCCCAGTCCTAAATGGATTTGAATCACATGCAGATTTTGTCCTACGAGCAAGAGTTGTTTTCTGGTAAGACGAGTCACTATTGTGCTCCAGTTGCCATACACAGTGCAAATAGCACTCGCGGCTGTTCTCCGCAAGTACAGTGTATTGGACTGAAGAGGAGCTACTGTTCTTGTCAGTTTCCTAAGCAGAGTTGAACTAGATATGGCCCGTGTGTGTAGGAAGCACAGATCTTTTGTTCTGAGCAAGCTCACTGTTTGGACCCCATAGGAAACACAGTAGAGTAGAAGAGTGCTCTTTTCTCTAAAGCAGAGTGTGTTTCTTGTAAGGCGAGCTAGCGTTTGTTTCTCAGTCCTAAATGGAGAGGAATCACATGCAGTTTCTGGTCCTACGAGCAAGAGTTGTTTTCTGGTAAGGAAAGTCACTATTGCGCTCCCATTGCCATACACAGTGCAAATAGCTCTCCCGTCTGTTCCCAGCAAGTACAGTGTATTGGACTGAAAAGGAGCTACTTTTCTTCTCAGTTTCCTAAGCAGAGTTGAACTAGATATGGCCCGTGTTTGTAGGAAGTACAGTTCTTTTTTTCTGAGCAAGCTCACTGTTCTGGCCCTATAGGAAACACAGTAGAGTAGAAGAGTGCTCTTTTCTCAAAAGCAGAGTGTGTTTCTTGTAAGGTAAGCTGGCGTTTTTTTCCTAGTCCTAAATGGAGTTGAATCACATGCAGTTTCTGGTCCTATGAGCAAGAGATGTTTTCTGGTAAGGAAAGTCACTATTGCGCTCCCATTGCCATACACAGTGCAAATAGCACTCGCGTCTGATCCCAGCAAGTACAGTGTATCGGATTCAAGAGGAGCTACTGTTCTTGTCAGTTTCCTAAGCAGAGTTGAACTAGATATGGCCCGTGTGTATAGGAAGCTCAGTTCTTATGTTCTGAGCAAGCTCACTCTTCTGGCCCTTTAGGAAACACAGTAGAGTAGAAGAGTGCTCTTTTCTCTAAAGCACAGTTTGTTTCTTGTAGGGCAATCTAGCGTTTTTTTCCTAGTCCCAAATGGAGTTGAATCACATGCAGTTTCTGGTCCTACGAACAAGAGTTGTTTTCTGGTTAGGAAAGTCACTATTGCGCTCCCATTGCAATACACAGTGCAAATAGCACTCGCGTCTGTTCCCAGCAAGTACAGTGTTGGACTGAAGAAGAGCTACTGTTCTTGTCAGGTTTCTAAGCAGAGTTGAACTAGATATGGTCTGTGCGTGTAGGAAGCACAGTTCTTTTGTTCTGAGCAAGCTCACTGTTTGGACCCCATAGGAAACACAGTAGACTAGAAGAGTGCTCCTTTCTCTAAAGCAGAGTGTGTTTCTTGTAAGGCGAGGTAGCGTTTGTTTCCCAGTCCTAAATGGAGTTGAATCCCATGAAGTTTCTGGTACTATGAGCAAGAGTTGTTTTCTGGTAAGGAAAGTCACTATTGCGCTGCCATTGCAATAAACAGGACAAATAGCACTGGCGTCTGTTGCCAGCAAGTACAGTGTATTGGACTGAAGAGGATCAACTGTTCTTGTCAGGTTCCTAAGCAGACTTGAACTAGATATGGCCGTGTGTATAGGAAGCACAATTTTTTTTGTTCTGAGCAAGCTCACTGTTTGGACCCCATAGGAAACACAGTAGAGTAGAAGAGTGCTCTTTTCTCAAAAGCAGACTGTGTTTCTTGTAAGGCGAGCTAGCGTTTGTTTCCCAGTCCTAAATGTAGTTGAATCACATGCAGTTTCTGGTCCTAGGAGCAAGAGTTGTTTTCTGGAAAGGAAAGTCACTATTGCGCTCCCATTGCCATACTCAGTGCAAATAGCAGTCCCGTCTGTTCCTAGCAAGTACAGTGTATTGGACTGAAGAGGAGCTACTGTTCTTCTCAGTTTCCTAAGCAGACTTGAACTAGATATGCCCCGTGTGTGATTGAAGCACAGTTCTTTTGTTCTGAGGAAGCTCATTGTTCTGGCCCTATGGGAAACACAGTAGATTAGAAGAGTGTTCTTTTCTCAAAAGCAGAGTGTGTTTCTTGTAAGGCGAGCTAGAGTTTGTTTCCCAGTCCTAAATGTAGTTGAGTCAAATGCAGTTTTTTGTCCTATGAGCAAGAGTTGTTTTCTGGTAAGACAAGACACTATTGTGCTCCAATTGCTCTACAAAGTGCAAATAGCACTCGTGTCTGTTCCCAGCAAGTACAGTGTATTGGACTGAAGAGGATCTACTGTTCTTTTTAGTTTCTTAAGCAGATTTGAACTAGATATGGCCCATGTGTGTAGGAAGCACAGTTCTTTTGTTCTGATCAAGCTCACTGTTCGGACCCCATAGGAAACACAGTAGAGTAGAAGAGTGCTCTTATCTCAAAAGCAGAGTGTGTTTCATGTAAGTCGAGCTAGCATTTGTTTCCCAGTCCTAAATGGAGTTGAATCACATGCAGTTTCTTGTCCTACGAGCAAGAGTTGTTTTTGGTAAGGAAAGTCACTATTGCGCTCCCAAGCCATACACAGTGCAAATAGCACTCGCGTCTGTTCCCTGCAAGTACAGTGTAACGGACTGAAGAGGAGCTACTGTTCTTGTCAGTTTTCTAAGCAGAGTTGAACTAGTTATGGCCCGTGTGTAGGAAGCACAGTACTTCTGTTCTGAGAAAGCTCACTCTTCTGGCTTTATAGGAAACACAATAGAGTAGAAGAGTGCTCTTTTCCCTAAAGCAGAGTGTGTTTCTTGTAAGGCGAGCTAGCGTTTGTTTCCCAGTCCTAAATGGAGATGAATCACATGCAGTTTCTAGTCCTACGAGCAAGAGTTGTTTTATGGTAAGAAGAGTCACTATTGCACTGCCATTGCCATACACAGGACAAATAGCACTGGCGTCTGTTCCCAGGAAGTACAGTGTATTGGAAGGAAGAGGAGCTATTGTTCTTGTCAGTTTCCTAAGCAGAGTTGAACTAGATATGGCCCGTGTGTGTAGGAAGCACAGTTCTTTTGTTCTGAGCAAGCTCACTGTTCGGACCCCATAGGAAACACAGTAGAGTAGAAGAGTGCTCTTTTCTCAAAAGCAGAGTGTGTTTCATGTAAGGCGAGCTAGCATTCGTTTCCCAGTCCTAAATGGAGTTGAATCTCATGCAGTTTCTGGTCTTACGAGCAAGAGTTGTTTTCTGGTAAGGAAAGTCACTATTGCGCTCCCATTGCCATACACAGTGCAAATAGCACTCGCGTCTGTTCCCAGCAAGTACAGTGTATCGGACTGAAGAGGAGCTACTGTTCTTGTCAGTTTCCTAAGCAGAGTTGAACTAGATATGGCCCTGTGTGTAGGAAGCACAGTTTTTTTGTTCTCAGCAAGCTCACTGTTCTGTCCCTATAGGAAATACAGTAGAGTAGAAGAGTGCTCTTTTCTCTAAAGCAGAGTGTGTTTCATGTAAGGCGAGCTAGCATTTGTTTCCCAGTCCTAAATGGAGTTGAATCTCATGCAGTTTCTGGTCTTACGAGCAAGAGTTGTTTTCTGGTAAGGAAAGTCACTATTGCGCTCCCATTGACATACACAGTGCAAATAGCACTCGCGTCTGTTCCCTGCAAGTACAGTGTATTGGACTGAAGAGGATCTACTGTTCTTTTCAGGTTCCTAAGCAGAATTGAACTAGATATGGCCGTGTGTGTAGGAAGCACAGTTCTTTTGTTCTGAGCAAGCTCACTGTTCGGACCCCATAGGAAACACAGTAGAGTAGAAGAGTGCTCTTTTCTCAAAAGCAGAGTGTGTTTCTTGTAAGGCGAGCTAGAGATTGTTTCCCAGTCCTCAATGGAGTTGAGTCACATGCAGTTTTTTGTCCTACGAGCAAGAGTTGTTTTCTGGTAAGACGAGTCACTATTGTGCTCCAATGCCATACACAGTGCAAATAGCACTCGCGTCTGTTCCCCGCAAGTACAGTGTATCGGACTGAAGAGGAGCTACTGTTCTTGTTTGTTTCCTAAGCAGAGTTGAACTAGATATGGCCTGTGTGTGTAGAAAGCACAGTTCTTTTGTTCTGAGCAAGCTCACTGTTCGGACCCCATAGGAAACACAGTAGAGTAGAAGAGTGCTCTTTTCTCAAAAGCAGAGTGTGTTTCTTGTAAGGCGAGCTAGCATTTGCTTCCCAGTCCTAAATGGAGTGGAATCACATCCAGTTTCTGGTTCTACGAGCAAGAGTTGTTTTCTGGTAAGGAAAGTCACTATTGCGCTCCCATTGCCATACACAGTGCAAATAGCACTCGCGTCTGTTCTTAGCAAGTACAGTGTATCGGACTGAAGAGGAGCTACTGTTCTTGTCAGTTTCCTAAGCAGAGTTGAACTAGTTATGGCCCGTGTGTAGGAAGCACAGTTCTTTTGTTCTGAGAAAGCTCACTGTTCTGGCCCTATAGGAATCACAATAGAGTAGAAGAGTGCTCTTTTCCCTAAAGCAGAGTGTGTTTCTTGTAAGGCGAGCTAGCGTTTGTTTCGCAGTCCTAAATGGAGTTGAATCACATGCAGTTTCTAGTCCTACGAGCAAGAGTTGTTTTATGGTAAGAAGAGTCACTATTGCACTGCCATTGCCATACACAGGACAAATAGCACTGGTGTCTGTTCCCAGTAAGTAGAGTGTATCGGACTGAAGAGGAGCTACTGTTCTTGTCAGTTTCCTAAGCAGACTTGAACTAGATATGGCCTTGTGTGTAGGAAGCACAGTTTTTTTGTTCTCAGCAAGCTCACTTTTCGGAACACATATGAAACACAGTAGAGTAGAAGAGTGCTCTTTTCTCAAAAGCAGAGTGTGTTTCTTGTAAGGAGAGCTAGCGTTTGTTTCCCAGTCCTAAATGGAGTTGAGTCACATGCAGTTTTTTGTCCTACGAGCAAGAGTTGTTTTCTCGTAAGACAAGTCACTATTGTGCTCCAATTGCCATACACAGTGCAAATAGCACTCGCATCTGTTCCCCGCAAGTACAGTGTATTGGACTGAAGAAGAGCTACTATTCTTGTTTGTTTCCTAAGCAGAGTTGAACTAGATATGGCCCGTGTGTGTAGGAGGCACAGTACTTTTGTTCTGAGCAAGCTCACTGTTCGGACCCCTTAGGAAACACAGTAGAGTAGAAGAGTGCTCTTTTCTCAAAAGCAGACTGTGTTTCATGTAAGGCGAGCAGGCACTTGTTCCCCAGTCCTCAATGGAGTTGAATCACATGCAGTTTCTGGTCTTACGAGCAACAGTTGTTTTCTGGTAAGGAAAGTCACTATTGCGCTCCCATTGCCATACACAGTGCAAATAGCACTCGCGTTTGTTCCCGGCAAGTACAGTGTATCGGACTGAAGAGGAGCTACAGTTCTTGTCAGTTTCCTAAGCAGAGTTGAACTAGTTATGGACCGTATGTAGGAAGCACAGTTCTTTTGTTTTGAGCAAGCTCACTGTTCTGGCCCTATAGGAAACACAGTAGAGTAGAAGAGTGCTCTTTTCTCTAAAGCAGAGTGTGTTTCTTGTAAGGCCAGCTAGCGTTTGTTTCCCAGTCTTAAATGGAGTTGAATCACATGCAGTTTCTAGTCCTAAGAGCAAGAGTTGTTTTATGGTAAGAATAGTAACTATTGCGCTGCCATTGCCATACACAGGACAAAGAGCACTGGCGTCTGTTCCCAGCAAGTACAGTGTATTGGACTGAAGAGGATCTACTGTTCTTGTCAGGTTCCTAAGCAGACTTGAACTAGATATGGCCGTGTGTGTAGGAAGCACAGTTCTTTTGTTCTGAGCAAGCTCACTGTTCGGACACCATAGGAAACACAGTAGAGTAGAAGAGTGCTCTTTTCTCAAAAGCAGAGTGTGTTCTTGTAAGGCGAGCTAGCGTTTGTTTCCCAGTCCTAAATGGGGTTGAATCACATGCAGTTTCTGGTCCTAAGAGCAAGAGTTGTTTTCTGGTAAGGAAAGTCACTATTGCGTTCCCCTTGCCATACATAGTGCAAATAGCTCTCGCGTCTGTTCCAGCAAGTACAGTGTATCGGACTGAAGAGGAGCTACTGTTCTTGTCAGTTTCCTAAGCAGAGTTCAACTAGATATGGCCTGTATGTGTAGGGAGCACCGTTCTTATGTTCTGAGCAAGCTCACTGTTCTGGCCCTATAGGAAACACAGTAGAGTAGAAGAGTGCTCTTTTCTCAAAAGCAGAGTGTGTTTTTGTAAGGCGAGCTAGCGTTTGTTTCCTAGTCCTAAATGGAGTTAATCACAAGCAGTTTCTGGTCCTACGAACAAGAGTTTTTTTCTGGTAAGGAAAGTCACTATTGCGCTCCCATTGCCCTACACAAGGCAAATAGCACTCGCGTCTTTTCCCAGCAAGTACAGTGTATTGGACTTAATAGGAGCTACAGTTCTTGTCAGTTTCCTAAGCAGAGTTGAACTAGATATGGCCCGTGTGTGTAGGAAGTACAGTTCTTTTTTTCTGAGCAAGCTCACTGTTCTGTCCCTATAGGAAACAGAGTAGAGTAGAAGAGTGCTCTTTTCTCAAAAGCAGAGTGTGTTTCTTGTAAAGCAAGCTAGAGTTTGTTTCCCAGTCCTAAATGGAGTGGAATCACATGCAGTTTCTGGTCCTACGAGCAAGAGTTGTTTTCTGGTAAGAAGAGTCACTATTGCGCTGCCCCTGCCATACACAGGGAAAAAAGCACTGGCGTCAGTTCCCAGCATGTACAGTGTATTGGACTGAAGAGGAGCTACTGTTCTTGTCAGGTTCCTAAGCAGACTTGAACTAGATATGGCCGTGTGTGTAGGAAGCACAGTTCTTTTGTTCTGAGCAAGCTCACTGTTCAGACACCATAGGAAACACAGTAGAGTAGAAGAGTGCTCTTTTCTCAAAAGCAGAGTGTGTTTCTTGTAAAGCGAGCTAGAGTTTATTTCCCAGTCCTAAATGGAGTTGAATTCCATGCAGTTAAAGGTCCTACGAGCAAGAGTTCTTTTCTGGTAAGAAGAGTCATTATTGCGCTGCCATTGCCATACACAGGACAAATAGCACTGGCGTTCTTCCCAGCAAGTACAGTGTATTGGACTGAAGAGGATCTACTGTTCTTGTCAGGTTCCTAAGCAGACTTGAACTAGATATGGCCGTGTGTGTAGGAAGCACAGTTTTTTTGTTTTGAGCAAGCTCACTTTTCGGAACACCTAGGAAACACAGTAGAGTAGAAGAGTGCTCTTTTCTCAAAAGCAGAGTGTGTTTCTTGGAAGTCGAGCTAGCGTTTGTTTCCCAGTCCTAAATGGAGTTGAGTCACATGCAGTTTTTTGTCCTACGAGCAAGAGTTGTTTTCTCGTAAGACAAGTCACTATTGTGCTCCAATTGCCATACACAGTGCAAATAGCACTGGCGTCTGTTCCCCGCAAGTACAGTGTATTGGACTGAAGAGGAGCTACTGTTCTTGTCTGTTTCCTAAGCAGAGTTGAACTAGTTATGGCCCGTGTGCAGGAAGCACAGTTCTTTTGTTCTGAGCAAGCTCACTGTTCTGGCCCTATAGGAAACACAATAGAGTAGAAGAGTGCTCTTTTCCCTAAAGCAGAGTGTGTTTCTTGTAAGTTGAGCTAGCGTTTGTTTCCCAGTCCTAAATGGAGTTGAATCACATGCAGTTTCTAGTCCTACGAGCAAGGGTTGTTTTATGGTAAGAAGAGTCACTATTGCGCTGCCATTGCCATACACAGGAGAAATAGCACTGGCGTCTGTTCCCAGCAAGTACAGTGTATTGGACTGAAGAGGATCTACTGTTCTTGTCTGGTTCCTAAGCAGAATTGAACTAGATATGGCCGTGTGTGTAGGAAGCACAATTCTAATGTTCTGAGCAAGTTCACTCTTCTGGCTCTATAGGAAACACAGTAGAGTAGAAGAGTGCTCTTTTCTCAAAAGCAGAATGTGTTTCTTGGAAGTCGAGCTAGCGTTTGTTTCCTAGTCCTAAATGGAGTTGAGTCACATGCAGTTTTTTGTCCTACGAGCAAGAGTTGTTTTCTGGTAAGACAAGTCACTATTGTGCTCCAATTGCCAACACAGTGCAAATAGCACTCGCGTCTGTTCCCTGCAAGTACAGTGTATTGGAAGGAAGAGGAGCTATTGTTCTTGTCAGTTTCCTAAGCAGAGTTGAACTAGATATGGCCGTATGTGTAGGAAGCACAGTTCTTTTTTTCTGAGCAAGCTCACGGTTCGGACCCCATAGGAAACACAGTAGAGTAGAAAAGTGCTGTTTTCTCTAAAGCAGAGTGTGTTTCTTGTAAGGTGAGCTAGCTTTTGTTTCCCAGTCCTAAATGGAGTTGAATCACATGCAGTTTCTGGTCCTACAAGCAAGAGTTGTTTTCTGGTAAGAAGAGTCACTATTGCGCTGCCATTGCCATGCACAGGACAAATAGCACTGGCGTCTTTTCCCAGCAATTACAGTGTATTGGACTGAAGAGGATCTACTGTTCTTGTCAGGTTCCTAAGCAGAAGTGAACTAGATATGGCCGTGTGTGTAGGAAGCACAGTTCTTTTGTTCTGAGCAAGCTCACTGTTCGGACCCCATAGGAAACACAGTAGAGTAGAAGAGTGCTCTTTTCTCAAAAGCAGAGTGTGTTTCTTGGAAGTCGAGCTAGCGTTTGTTTCCAAGTCCTAAATGGAGTTGAGTCACATGCAGTTTTTTGTCCTACGAGCAAGAGTTGTTTTCTGGTAAGACAAGTCACTATTGTGCTCCAATTGCCATACACAGTGCAAATAGCACCAGCGTCTGTTCCCTCAAGTACAGTGTATTGGAAGGAAGAGGAGCTATTGTTCTTGTCAGTTTCCTAAGCAGAGTTGAACTAGATATGGCCCGTGTGTGTAGGAAGCACAGTTCTTTTGTTCTGAGCAAGCTCACTGTTCGGACCCCATAGGAAACACAGTAGAGTATAAGAGTGCTCTTTTCTCAAAAGCAGAGTGTGTTTCATGTAAGGCGAGCTAGCATTTGTTTCCCAGTCCTAAATGGAGTTGAATCTCATGCAGTTTCTGGTCTTACGAGCAAGAGTTGTTTTCTGGTAAGGAAAGTCACTATTGCGCTCCCATTGACATACACAGTGTAAGTAGCACTCGCGTCTGTTCCCAGCAAGTACAGTGTATTGGACTGAAGAGGATCTACTGTTCTTGTCAGGTTCCTAAGCAGAAGTGAACTAGATATGGCCGTGTGTGTAGGAAGCACAGTTCTTTTGTTCTGAGCAAGCTCACTGTTTGGACCCCATAGGAAAAACAGTAGAGTAGAAGAGTGCTCTTTTCTCAAAAGCAGAGTGTGTTTCTTGTAAGGCAAGCTAGAGTTTGTTTCCCAGTCCTCAATGGAGTTGAGTCACATGCAGTTTTTTGTCCTACGAGCAAGAGTTGTTTTCTGGTAAGGAAAGTCACTATTGCGCTCCCATTGCCATACACAGGACAAATAGCACTGGTGTCTGTTCCCAGCAAGTACAGTGTATTGTACAGAAGAGGATCTACTGTTCTTGTCAGGTTCCTAAGCAGAATTGAACTAGATATGGTCGTGTGTGTAGGAAGCACAGTTCTAATGTTCTGAGCAAGTTCAATCTTCTGGCTCTATAGGAAACACAGTAGAGTAGAAGAGTGCTCTTTTCTCAAAAGCAGAGTGTGTTTCTTGGAAGTCGAGCTAGCGTTTGTTTCCTAGTCCTAAATGGAGTTGAGTCACATGCAGTTTTTTGTCCTACGAGCAAGAGTTGTTTTCTGGTAAGACAAGTCACTATTGAGCTCCAATTGCCATACACAGTGCAAATAGCACTCGCGTCTGTTCCCTGCAAGTACAGTGTATGGGAAGGAAGAGGAGCTATTGTTCTTGTCAGTTTCCTAAGCAGAGTTGAACTAGATATGGCCCATGTGTGTAGGAAGCACAGTTCTTTTGTTCTGAGCAAGCTCACTGTTCGGACCCCATAGGAAACACAGTAGAGTAGAAGAGTGCTCTTTTCTCAAAAGCAGAGTGTGTTTCATGTAAGGCGAGCTAGCATTTGTTTCCCAGTCCTAAATGGAGTTGAATCACATGCAGTTTCTGGTCTTACGAGCAAGAGTTGTTTTCTGGTAAGGAAAGTCACTATTGTGCTCCCATTGACATACACAGTGCAAATAGCACTCGCGTCTGTTCCCAGCAAGTACAGTGTATCGGACTGAAGAGGTGCTACTGTTCTTGTCAGTTTCCTAAGTAGAGTTGAACTAGATATGGCCGTGTGTGTAGGAAGCACAGTTCTTTTGTTCTGAGCAAGCTCACTGTTCGGACCCCATAGGAAACACAGTAGAGTAGAAGAGTGCTCTTTTCTCAAAAGCAGAGTGTGTTTCTTGTAAGGCGAGCTAGAGATTGTTTCCCAGTCCTCAATGGAGTTGAGTCACATGCAGTTTTTTGTCCTACGAGCAAGAGTTGTTTTCTGGTAAGACGAGTCACTATTGTGCTCCAATGCCATACACAGTGCAAATAGCACTCGCGTCTGTTCCCCGCAAGTACAGTGTATCGGACTGAAGAGGAGCTACTGTTCTTGTTTGTTTCCTAAGCAGAGTTGAACTAGATATGGCCTGTGTGTGTAGAAAGCACAGTTCTTTTGTTCTGAGCAAGCTCACTGTTCGGACCCCATAGGAAACACAGTAGAGTAGAAGAGTGCTCTTTTCTCAAAAGCAGAGTGTGTTTCTTGTAAGGCGAGCTAGCATTTGCTTCCCAGTCCTAAATGGAGTGGAATCACATCCAGTTTCTGGTTCTACGAGCAAGAGTTGTTTTCTGGTAAGGAAAGTCACTATTGCGCTCCCATTGCCATACACAGTGCAAATAGCACTCGCGTCTGTTCTTAGCAAGTACAGTGTATCGGACTGAAGAGGAGCTACTGTTCTTGTCAGTTTCCTAAGCAGAGTTGAACTAGTTATGGCCCGTGTGTAGGAAGCACAGTTCTTTTGTTCTGAGAAAGCTCACTGTTCTGGCCCTATAGGAATCACAATAGAGTAGAAGAGTGCTCTTTTCCCTAAAGCAGAGTGTGTTTCTTGTAAGGCGAGCTAGCGTTTGTTTCGCAGTCCTAAATGGAGTTGAATCACATGCAGTTTCTAGTCCTACGAGCAAGAGTTGTTTTATGGTAAGAAGAGTCACTATTGCACTGCCATTGCCATACACAGGACAAATAGCACTGGTGTCTGTTCCCAGTAAGTAGAGTGTATCGGACTGAAGAGGAGCTACTGTTCTTGTCAGTTTCCTAAGCAGACTTGAACTAGATATGGCCTTGTGTGTAGGAAGCACAGTTTTTTTGTTCTCAGCAAGCTCACTTTTCGGAACACATATGAAACACAGTAGAGTAGAAGAGTGCTCTTTTCTCAAAAGCAGAGTGTGTTTCTTGTAAGGAGAGCTAGCGTTTGTTTCCCAGTCCTAAATGGAGTTGAGTCACATGCAGTTTTTTGTCCTACGAGCAAGAGTTGTTTTCTCGTAAGACAAGTCACTATTGTGCTCCAATTGCCATACACAGTGCAAATAGCACTCGCATCTGTTCCCCGCAAGTACAGTGTATTGGACTGAAGAAGAGCTACTATTCTTGTTTGTTTCCTAAGCAGAGTTGAACTAGATATGGCCCGTGTGTGTAGGAGGCACAGTACTTTTGTTCTGAGCAAGCTCACTGTTCGGACCCCTTAGGAAACACAGTAGAGTAGAAGAGTGCTCTTTTCTCAAAAGCAGACTGTGTTTCATGTAAGGCGAGCAGGCACTTGTTCCCCAGTCCT
The DNA here is from genome assembly GCF_949786415.1 of Peromyscus eremicus. Taxonomy (NCBI): domain Eukaryota; kingdom Metazoa; phylum Chordata; class Mammalia; order Rodentia; family Cricetidae; genus Peromyscus; species Peromyscus eremicus. Next base: position 32,834 of record NW_026736789.1, on the reverse strand, counting down.
CAATGGAGTTGAATCACATGCAGTTTCTGGTCTTACGAGCAACAGTTGTTTTCTGGTAAGGAAAGTCACTATTGCGCTCCCATTGCCATACACAGTGCAAATAGCACTCGCGTTTGTTCCCGGCAAGTACAGTGTATCGGACTGAAGAGGAGCTACAGTTCTTGTCAGTTTCCTAAGCAGAGTTGAACTAGTTATGGACCGTATGTAGGAAGCACAGTTCTTTTGTTTTGAGCAAGCTCACTGTTCTGGCCCTATAGGAAACACAGTAGAGTAGAAGAGTGCTCTTTTCTCTAAAGCAGAGTGTGTTTCTTGTAAGGCCAGCTAGCGTTTGTTTCCCAGTCTTAAATGGAGTTGAATCACATGCAGTTTCTAGTCCTAAGAGCAAGAGTTGTTTTATGGTAAGAATAGTAACTATTGCGCTGCCATTGCCATACACAGGACAAAGAGCACTGGCGTCTGTTCCCAGCAAGTACAGTGTATTGGACTGAAGAGGATCTACTGTTCTTGTCAGGTTCCTAAGCAGACTTGAACTAGATATGGCCGTGTGTGTAGGAAGCACAGTTCTTTTGTTCTGAGCAAGCTCACTGTTCGGACACCATAGGAAACACAGTAGAGTAGAAGAGTGCTCTTTTCTCAAAAGCAGAGTGTGTTCTTGTAAGGCGAGCTAGCGTTTGTTTCCCAGTCCTAAATGGGGTTGAATCACATGCAGTTTCTGGTCCTAAGAGCAAGAGTTGTTTTCTGGTAAGGAAAGTCACTATTGCGTTCCCCTTGCCATACATAGTGCAAATAGCTCTCGCGTCTGTTCCAGCAAGTACAGTGTATCGGACTGAAGAGGAGCTACTGTTCTTGTCAGTTTCCTAAGCAGAGTTCAACTAGATATGGCCTGTATGTGTAGGGAGCACCGTTCTTATGTTCTGAGCAAGCTCACTGTTCTGGCCCTATAGGAAACACAGTAGAGTAGAAGAGTGCTCTTTTCTCAAAAGCAGAGTGTGTTTTTGTAAGGCGAGCTAGCGTTTGTTTCCTAGTCCTAAATGGAGTTAATCACAAGCAGTTTCTGGTCCTACGAACAAGAGTTTTCTTCTGGTAAGGAAAGTCACTATTGCGCTCCCATTGCCCTACACAAGGCAAATAGCACTCGCGTCTTTTCCCAGCAAGTACAGTGTATTGGACTTAATAGGAGCTACAGTTCTTGTCAGTTTCCTAAGCAGAGTTGAACTAGATATGGCCCGTGTGTGTAGGAAGTACAGTTCTTTTTTTCTGAGCAAGCTCACTGTTCTGTCCCTATAGGAAACAGAGTAGAGTAGAAGAGTGCTCTTTTCTCAAAAGCAGAGTGTGTTTCTTGTAAAGCAAGCTAGAGTTTGTTTCCCAGTCCTAAATGGAGTGGAATCACATGCAGTTTCTGGTCCTACGAGCAAGAGTTGTTTTCTGGTAAGAAGAGTCACTATTGCGCTGCCCCTGCCATACACAGGGAAAAAAGCACTGGCGTCAGTTCCCAGCATGTACAGTGTATTGGACTGAAGAGGAGCTACTGTTCTTGTCAGGTTCCTAAGCAGACTTGAACTAGATATGGCCGTGTGTGTAGGAAGCACAGTTCTTTTGTTCTGAGCAAGCTCACTGTTCAGACACCATAGGAAACACAGTAGAGTAGAAGAGTGCTCTTTTCTCAAAAGCAGAGTGTGTTTCTTGTAAAGCGAGCTAGAGTTTATTTCCCAGTCCTAAATGGAGTTGAATTCCATGCAGTTAAAGGTCCTACGAGCAAGAGTTCTTTTCTGGTAAGAAGAGTCATTATTGCGCTGCCATTGCCATACACAGGACAAATAGCACTGGCGTTCTTCCCAGCAAGTACAGTGTATTGGACTGAAGAGGATCTACTGTTCTTGTCAGGTTCCTAAGCAGACTTGAACTAGATATGGCCGTGTGTGTAGGAAGCACAGTTTTTTTGTTTTGAGCAAGCTCACTTTTCGGAACACCTAGGAAACACAGTAGAGTAGAAGAGTGCTCTTTTCTCAAAAGCAGAGTGTGTTTCTTGGAAGTCGAGCTAGCGTTTGTTTCCCAGTCCTAAATGGAGTTGAGTCACATGCAGTTTTTTGTCCTACGAGCAAGAGTTGTTTTCTCGTAAGACAAGTCACTATTGTGCTCCAATTGCCATACACAGTGCAAATAGCACTGGCGTCTGTTCCCCGCAAGTACAGTGTATTGGACTGAAGAGGAGCTACTGTTCTTGTCTGTTTCCTAAGCAGAGTTGAACTAGTTATGGCCCGTGTGCAGGAAGCACAGTTCTTTTGTTCTGAGCAAGCTCACTGTTCTGGCCCTATAGGAAACACAATAGAGTAGAAGAGTGCTCTTTTCCCTAAAGCAGAGTGTGTTTCTTGTAAGTTGAGCTAGCGTTTGTTTCCCAGTCCTAAATGGAGTTGAATCACATGCAGTTTCTAGTCCTACGAGCAAGGGTTGTTTTATGGTAAGAAGAGTCACTATTGCGCTGCCATTGCCATACACAGGAGAAATAGCACTGGCGTCTGTTCCCAGCAAGTACAGTGTATTGGACTGAAGAGGATCTACTGTTCTTGTCTGGTTCCTAAGCAGAATTGAACTAGATATGGCCGTGTGTGTAGGAAGCACAATTCTAATGTTCTGAGCAAGTTCACTCTTCTGGCTCTATAGGAAACACAGTAGAGTAGAAGAGTGCTCTTTTCTCAAAAGCAGAATGTGTTTCTTGGAAGTCGAGCTAGCGTTTGTTTCCTAGTCCTAAATGGAGTTGAGTCACATGCAGTTTTTTGTCCTACGAGCAAGAGTTGTTTTCTGGTAAGACAAGTCACTATTGTGCTCCAATTGCCAACACAGTGCAAATAGCACTCGCGTCTGTTCCCTGCAAGTACAGTGTATTGGAAGGAAGAGGAGCTATTGTTCTTGTCAGTTTCCTAAGCAGAGTTGAACTAGATATGGCCGTATGTGTAGGAAGCACAGTTCTTTTTTTCTGAGCAAGCTCACGGTTCGGACCCCATAGGAAACACAGTAGAGTAGAAAAGTGCTGTTTTCTCTAAAGCAGAGTGTGTTTCTTGTAAGGTGAGCTAGCTTTTGTTTCCCAGTCCTAAATGGAGTTGAATCACATGCAGTTTCTGGTCCTACAAGCAAGAGTTGTTTTCTGGTAAGAAGAGTCACTATTGCGCTGCCATTGCCATGCACAGGACAAATAGCACTGGCGTCTTTTCCCAGCAATTACAGTGTATTGGACTGAAGAGGATCTACTGTTCTTGTCAGGTTCCTAAGCAGAAGTGAACTAGATATGGCCGTGTGTGTAGGAAGCACAGTTCTTTTGTTCTGAGCAAGCTCACTGTTCGGACCCCATAGGAAACACAGTAGAGTAGAAGAGTGCTCTTTTCTCAAAAGCAGAGTGTGTTTCTTGGAAGTCGAGCTAGCGTTTGTTTCCAAGTCCTAAATGGAGTTGAGTCACATGCAGTTTTTTGTCCTACGAGCAAGAGTTGTTTTCTGGTAAGACAAGTCACTATTGTGCTCCAATTGCCATACACAGTGCAAATAGCACCAGCGTCTGTTCCCTCAAGTACAGTGTATTGGAAGGAAGAGGAGCTATTGTTCTTGTCAGTTTCCTAAGCAGAGTTGAACTAGATATGGCCCGTGTGTGTAGGAAGCACAGTTCTTTTGTTCTGAGCAAGCTCACTGTTCGGACCCCATAGGAAACACAGTAGAGTATAAGAGTGCTCTTTTCTCAAAAGCAGAGTGTGTTTCATGTAAGGCGAGCTAGCATTTGTTTCCCAGTCCTAAATGGAGTTGAATCTCATGCAGTTTCTGGTCTTACGAGCAAGAGTTGTTTTCTGGTAAGGAAAGTCACTATTGCGCTCCCATTGACATACACAGTGTAAGTAGCACTCGCGTCTGTTCCCAGCAAGTACAGTGTATTGGACTGAAGAGGATCTACTGTTCTTGTCAGGTTCCTAAGCAGAAGTGAACTAGATATGGCCGTGTGTGTAGGAAGCACAGTTCTTTTGTTCTGAGCAAGCTCACTGTTTGGACCCCATAGGAAAAACAGTAGAGTAGAAGAGTGCTCTTTTCTCAAAAGCAGAGTGTGTTTCTTGTAAGGCAAGCTAGAGTTTGTTTCCCAGTCCTCAATGGAGTTGAGTCACATGCAGTTTTTTGTCCTACGAGCAAGAGTTGTTTTCTGGTAAGGAAAGTCACTATTGCGCTCCCATTGCCATACACAGGACAAATAGCACTGGTGTCTGTTCCCAGCAAGTACAGTGTATTGTACAGAAGAGGATCTACTGTTCTTGTCAGGTTCCTAAGCAGAATTGAACTAGATATGGTCGTGTGTGTAGGAAGCACAGTTCTAATGTTCTGAGCAAGTTCAATCTTCTGGCTCTATAGGAAACACAGTAGAGTAGAAGAGTGCTCTTTTCTCAAAAGCAGAGTGTGTTTCTTGGAAGTCGAGCTAGCGTTTGTTTCCTAGTCCTAAATGGAGTTGAGTCACATGCAGTTTTTTGTCCTACGAGCAAGAGTTGTTTTCTGGTAAGACAAGTCACTATTGAGCTCCAATTGCCATACACAGTGCAAATAGCACTCGCGTCTGTTCCCTGCAAGTACAGTGTATGGGAAGGAAGAGGAGCTATTGTTCTTGTCAGTTTCCTAAGCAGAGTTGAACTAGATATGGCCCATGTGTGTAGGAAGCACAGTTCTTTTGTTCTGAGCAAGCTCACTGTTCGGACCCCATAGGAAACACAGTAGAGTAGAAGAGTGCTCTTTTCTCAAAAGCAGAGTGTGTTTCATGTAAGGCGAGCTAGCATTTGTTTCCCAGTCCTAAATGGAGTTGAATCACATGCAGTTTCTGGTCTTACGAGCAAGAGTTGTTTTCTGGTAAGGAAAGTCACTATTGTGCTCCCATTGACATACACAGTGCAAATAGCACTCGCGTCTGTTCCCAGCAAGTACAGTGTATCGGACTGAAGAGGTGCTACTGTTCTTGTCAGTTTCCTAAGTAGAGTTGAACTAGATATGGCCGTGTGTGTAGGAAGCACAGTTCTTTTGTTCTGAGCAAGCTCACTGTTCTGGCCCTATAGGAAACACAGTAGAGTAGAAGAGTGCTGTTTTCTCTAAAGCAGAGTGTGTTTCTTGTAAGGTGAGCCAGCTTTTGTTTCCCAGTCTAAATGGAGTTGAATCACATGTAGTTTTTGGTCCTACAAGCAACAGTTGTTTTCTGGTAAGAAGAGTCACTATTGCGCTGCCATTGCCATACACTGGACAAATAGCACTGGCGTCTGTTCCCAGCAAGTACAGTGTATTGGACTATAGAGGATCTACTGTTCTTGTCAGGTTCCTAAGCAGAATTGAACTAGATATGGCCGTGTGTGTAGGAAGCACAGTTCTTTTGTTCTGAGCAAGCTCACTGTTCTGGCCCTATAGGAAACACAGTAGAGTAGAAGAGTGCCCTTTTCTCAAAAGCAGAGTGTGTTTCTTGTAAGGCGAGCTAGCGTTTGTTTCCCAGTCCTAAATGGAGTTGAGTCACATGCAGTTTTTTGTCCCTACGAGCAAGAGTTGTTTTCTGGTAAGACGAGTCACTATTGTGCTCCAATGCCATACACAGTGCAAATAGCACTCGCTTCTGTTCCCCGCAAGTACAGTGTATTGGACTGAAGAGGAGCTACTGTTCTTGTCAGTTTCCTAAGCAGAGTTGAACTAGGTATGGCCCGTGTGTAGGAAGCACAGTTCTTTTGTTCTGAGCAAGCTCACTGTTCTGGCCCTATAGGAAACACAATAGAATAGAAGAGTGCTCTTTTCCCTAAAGCAGAGTGTGTTTCTTGTAAGGCGAGCTAGCGTTTGTTTCCCAGTCCTAAATGGAGTTGAATCACATGCAGTTTCTAGTCCTACAAGCAAGAGTTGTTTTATGGTAAGAAGAGTCACTATTGCGCTGCCATTGCCATACACAGGACAAATAGCACTGGCGTCTGTTCCCAGCAAGTACAGTGTATTGGACTGAAGAGGATCTACTGTTCTTGTCAGGTTCCTAAGCAGAATTGAACTAGATATGGCCGTGTGTCTAGGAAGCACAGTTCTTTTGTTCTGAGCAAGCTCACTGTTCGGACCTCATAGGAAACACAGTAGAGTAGAAGAGTGCTCTTTTCTCAAAAGCAGAGTGTGTTTCTTGGAAGTCGAGCTAGCGTTTGTTTCCCAGTCCTAAATGGAGTTGAGTCACATGCAGTTTTTTTGTCTTACGAGCAAGAGTTGTTTTCTGGCAAGACATGTCACTATTGTGCTCCAATTGCCATACACAGTGCAAATAGCACTCGCGTCTGTTCCCCGCAAGTACAGTGTATTGGACGGAAGAGGAGCTACTGTTCTTGTCAGTTTATTAGGCAGAGTTGAACTAGATATGGCCCGTGTGTGTAGGAAGCACAGTTCTTTTGTTCTGAGCAAGCTCACTGTTCGGACCCCATAGGAAACACAGTAGAGTAGAAGAGTGCTCTTTTCTCAAAAACAGAGTGTGTTTCATGTAAGTTGAGCTAGCATTTGTTTCCCAGTCCTAAATGGAGTTGAATCACATGCAGTTTCTGGTCTTACGAGCAAGAGTGGTTTTCTGGTAAGGAAAGTCACTATTGCACTCCCATTGCCATACACAGTGCAAATAGCACTCTCGTCTGTTCCCAGCAAGTACAGTGTATCCGACTGAAGAGGAGCTACTGTTCTTGTCAGTTTCCTAAGCAGAGTTGAACTAGATATGGCCCGTGTGTAGGAAGCACAGTTCTTTTGTTCTGAGCAAGCTCACTGTTCGGACCCTATAGGAAACACAGTAGAGTAGAAGAGTGCTCTTTTCTCTAAAGCAGAGTGTGTTTCTTGTAAGGTGAGCTAGCTTTTGTTTCCCAGTCCTAAATGGAGTTGAATCACATGCAGTTTCTGGTCCTACGAGCAAGAGTTGTTTTCTGGTAAGAAGAGTCACTATTGCGCTACCATTGCCATACACAGGACTAATAGCACTGGCGTCTGTTCTCAGCAAGTACAGTGTAGTGGACTGAAGAGGATCTACTGTTCTTGTCAGGTTCCTAAGCAGAATTGAACTAGATATGGCCATGTGTGTAGGAAGCACAGTTCTTTTGTTCTGAGGAAGCTCGCTTTTCGGACCCCATAGGAAACACAGTAGAGTAGAAGAGTGCTCTTTTCTCAAAAGCAGAGTGTGTTTCTTGTAAGGCGAGCTAGCGTTTGTTTCCCAGTCCTAAATGGATTTGAATCACATGCAGATTTTGTCCTACGAGCAAGAGTTGTTTTCTGGTAAGACGAGTCACTATTGTGCTCCAGTTGCCATACACAGTGCAAATAGCACTCGCGGCTGTTCTCCGCAAGTACAGTGTATTGGACTGAAGAGGAGCTACTGTTCTTGTCAGTTTCCTAAGCAGAGTTGAACTAGATATGGCCCGTGTGTGTAGGAAGCACAGATCTTTTGTTCTGAGCAAGCTCACTGTTTGGACCCCATAGGAAACACAGTGGAGTAGAAGAGTGCTCTTTTCTCTAAAGCAGAGTGTGTTTCTTGTAAGGCGAGCTAGCGTTTGTTTCTCAGTCCTAAATGGAGAGGAATCACATGCAGTTTCTGGTCCTACGAGAAAGAGTTGTTTTCTGGTAAGGAAAGTCACTATTGCGCTCCCATTGCCATACACAGTGCAAATAGCTCTCCCGTCTGTTCCCAGCAAGTACAGTGTATTGGACTGAAAAGGAGCTACTTTTCTTCTCAGTTTCCTAAGCAGAGTTGAACTAGATATGGCCCGTGTTTGTAGGAAGTACAGTTCTTTTTTTCTGAGCAAGCTCACTGTTCTGGCCCTATAGGAAACACAGTAGAGTAGAAGAGTGCTCTTTTCTCAAAAGCAGAGTGTGTTTCTTGTAAGGTAAGCTCGTGTTTTTTTCCTAGTCCTAAATGGAGTTGAATCACATGCAGTTTCTGGTCCTATGAGCAAGAGATATTTTCTGGTAAGGAAAGTCACTATTGCGCTCCCATTGCCATACACAGTGCAAATAGCACTCGCGTCTGATCCCAGCAAGTACAGTGTATCGGATTCAAGAGGAGCTACTGTTCTTGTCAGTTTCCTAAGCAGAGTTGAACTAGATATGGCCCGTGTGTATAGGAAGCTCAGTTCTTATGTTCTGAGCAAGCTCACTGTTCTGGCCCTTTAGGAAACACAGTAGAGTAGAAGAGTGCTCTTTTCTCTAAAGCACAGTGTGTTTCTTGTAGGGCAATCTAGCGTTTGTTTCCTAGTCCCAAATGGAGTTGAATCACATGCAGTTTCTGGTCCTACGAACAAGAGTTGTTTTCTGGTTAGGAAAGTCACTATTGCGCTCCCATTGCCATACACAGTGCAAATAGCACTCGCGTCTGTTCCCAGCAAGTACAGTGTTGGACTGAAGAAGAGCTACTGTTCTTGTCAGGTTTCTAAGCAGAGTTGAACTAGATATGGTCTGTGCGTGTAGGAAGCACAGTTCTTTTGTTCTGAGCAAGCTCACTGTTTGGACCCCATAGGAAACACAGTAGACTAGAAGAGTGCTCCTTTCTCTAAAGCAGAGTGTGTTTCTTGTAAGGCGAGGTAGCGTTTGTTTCCCAGTCCTAAATGGAGTTGAATCTCATGAAGTTTCTGGTACTATGAGCAAGAGTTGTTTTCTGGTAAGGAAAGTCACTATTGCGCTGCCATTGCCATAAACAGGACAAATAGCACTGGCGTCTGTTGCCAGCAAGTACAGTGTATTGGACTGAAGAGGATCTACTGTTCTTGTCAGGTTCCTAAGCAGACTTGAACTAGATATGGCCGTGTGTATAGGAAGCACAATTTTTTTTGTTCTGAGCAAGCTCACTGTTTGGACCCCATAGGAAACACAGTAGAGTAGAAGAGTGCTCTTTTCTCAAAAGCAGACTGTGTTTCTTGTAAGGCAAGCTAGCGTTTGTTTCCCAGTCCTAAATGTAGTTGAATCACATGCAGTTTCTGGTCCTAGGAGCAAGAGTTGTTTTCTGGAAAGGAAAGTCACTATTGCGCTCCCATTGCCATACTCAGTGCAAATAGCAGTCCCGTCTGTTCCTTGCAAGTACAGTGTATTGGACTGAAGAGGAGCTACTGTTCTTCTCAGTTTCCTAAGCAGAGTTGAACTAGATATGCCCCGTGTGTGATTGAAGCACAGTTCTTTTGTTCTGAGGAAGCTCATTGTTCTGGCCCTATGGGAAACACAGTAGATTAGAAGAGTGTTCTTTTCTCAAAAGCAGAGTGTGTTTCTTGTAAGGCGAGCTAGAGTTTGTTTCCCAGTCCTAAATGTAGTTGAGTCAAATGCAGTTTTTTGTCCTATGAGCAAGAGTTGTTTTCTGGTAAGACGAGACACTATTGTGCTCCAATTGCCCTACAAAGTGCAAATAGCACTCGTGTCTGTTCCCAGCAAGTACAGTGTATTGGACTGAAGAGGATCTACTGTTCTTTTTAGTTTCTTAAGCAGATTTGAACTAGATATGGCCCATGTGTGTAGGAAGCACAGTTCTTTTGTTCTGAGCAAGCTCACTGTTTGGACCCCATAGGAAACACAGTAGAGTAGAAGAGTGCTCTTTTCTAAAAAGCAGAGTGTGTTTCATGTAAGGTGAGGTAGCATTTGTTTCCCAGTCATAAATGGACTTGAATCACATGCACATTCTGGTCCTACGAGCAAGAGTTGTTTTCTGGTAAGGAAAGACCTTATTGCGCTCCCATTGCCATATACAGTGCAAATAGCACTCTCGTCTGTTCCCCGCAAGTACAGTGTATCAGACTGAAGAGGAGCTACTGTTCTTGTCAGTTTCTTAAGCAGAGTTGAACCACATATGGCCCGTGTGTAGGAAGCACAGTTTTTTTGTCCTGAGCAAGCTCACTCTTCTGGCCCTATAGGAAACACAGTAGAGTAGAAGAGTGCTCTTTTCTCTAAAGCAGAGTGTGTTTCTTGTAAGGCGAGGTAGCGTTTGTTTCCCAGTCCTAAATGGAGTTGAAACACATGCAGTTTCTGGTCCTACGAGCAACAGTTGTTTTATGGTAAGAATAGTCAATATTGCGCTGCCATTGCCATACACAGGACAAATAGCACTGGCGTTTGTTCCCAGCAAGTACAGTGTATTGGACTAAAGGGGATCTACTGTTCTTGTCAGGTTCCTAAGCAGGGTTGAACTAGATATGGCCCGTGTGTGTAGGAAGCATAGTTATTATGTTCTGAGGAAGCTCACTGTTCTGGCCCTATAGGGAACACAGTAGAGTAGAAGAGTTCTCTTTTCTCAAAAGCAGAGTGTGTTTCTTGTAAGGCAAGCTAGCGTTTTTTTCCCAGTCCTAAATGAAGTTGAATCCCATGCAGTTTCTGGTCCTACGAGCAAGAGTTGTTTTCTGGTAAGGAAAGTCACTATTGCGCTCCCATTGCCATACACAGTGCAAATAGCACTCGCGTCTGATGCCAGCAGGTACAGTGTATCGGACTGAAGAGGAGCTACTGTTCATGTCAGTTTCCTAAGCAGAGTTGAACTAGATATGGCCCGTGTGTGTAGGCAGCACAGTTTTTTTGTTCTGAGAAAGCTCACCGTTCTGGCCCTATGGGAAACACAGTAGAGTAGAAGAGTGCTCTTTTCTCAAAAGCAGAGTGTGTTTCTTGTAAGGCGAGCTAGAGTTTGTTTCCCAGTCCTAAATGGAGTTGAGTCACATGCAGTTTTTTGTCCTATGAGCAACAGTTGTTTTCTGGTAAGAAGAGTCACTATTGCGCTGCCATTGCCATACACAGGACAAATAGCACTGGCGTCTGTTCCCAGCAAGTACAGTGTATTGGACTATAGAGGATCTACTGTTCTTGTCAGGTTCCTAAGCAGAATTGAACTAGATATGGCTGTGTGTGTAGGAAGCACAGTTCTTTTGTTCTGAGCATGCTCACTGTTCTGGCCCTATAGGAAACACAGTAGAGTAGAAGAGTGCTCTTTTCTCAAAAGCAGAGTGTGTTTCTTGAAAGGCGAGCTAGAGTTTGTTTCCCAGTCCTAAATGGAGTTGAGTCACATGCAGTTTTTTGTCCTATGAGCAACAGTTGTTTTCTGGTAAGAAGAGTCACTATTGCGCTGCCATTGCCATACACAGGACAAATAGCACTGGCGTTCTTCCCAGCAAGTACAGTGTATTGGACTGAAGAGGATCTACTGTTCTTGTCAGGTTCCTAAGCAGACTTGAACTAGATATGGCCGTGTGTGTAGGAAGCACAGTTTTTTTGTTTTGAGCAAGCTCACTTTTCGGAACACCTAGGAAACACAGTAGAGTAGAAGAGTGCTCTTTTCTCAAAAGCAGAGTGTGTTTCTTGGAAGTCGAGCTAGCGTTTGTTTCCCAGTCCTAAATGGAGTTGAGTCACATGCAGTTTTTTGTCCTACGAGCAAGAGTTGTTTTCTGGTAAGACGAGTCACTATTGTGCTCCAATGCCATACACAGTGCAAATAGCACTCGCGTCTGTTCCCCGCAAGTACAGTGTATTGGACTGAAGAGGAGCTACTGTTCTTGTCAGTTTCCTAAGCAGAGTTGAACTAGGTATGGCCCGTGTGTAGGAAGCACAGTTCTTTTGTTCTGAGCAAGCTCACTGTTCTGGCCCTATAGGAAACACAATAGAATAGAAGAGTGCTCTTTTCCCTAAAGCAGAGTGTGTTTCTTGTAAGGCGAGCTAGCGTTTGTTTCCCAGTCCTAAATGGAGTTGAATCACATGCAGTTTCTAGTCCTACAAGCAAGAGTTGTTTTATGGTAAGAAGAGTCACTATTGCGCTGTCATTGCCATACACAGGACAAATAGCACTGGCGTCTGTTCCCAGAAAGTACAGTGTATTGGACTGAAGAGGATCTACTGTTCTTGTCAGGTTCCTAAGCAGAATTGAACTAGATATGGCCGTGTGTCTAGGAAGCACAGTTCTTTTGTTCTGAGCAAGCTCACTGTTCGGACCTCATAAGAAACACAGTAGAGTAGAAGAGTGCTCTTTTCTCAAAAGCAGAGTGTGTTTCTTGGAAGTTGAGCTAGCGTTTGTTTCCCAGTCCTAAATGGAGTTGAGTCACATGCAGTTTTTTGTCTTACGAGCAAGAGTTGTTTTCTGGCAAGACATGTCACTATTGTGCTCCAATTGCCATACACAGTGCAAATAGCACTCGCGTCTGTTCCCCGCAAGTACAGTGTATTGGACGGAAGAGGAGCTACTGTTCTTGTCAGTTTATTAGGCAGAGTTGAACTAGATATGGCCCGTGTGTGTAGGAAGCACAGTCCTTTTGTTCTGAGCAAGCTCACTGTTCGGACCCCATATTAAACACAGTAGAGTAGAAGAGTGCTCTTTTCTCTAAAGCAGAGTGTGTTTCTTGTAAGGTGAGCTAGCTTTTGTTTCCCAGTCCTAAATGGAGTTGAATCACATGCAGTTTCTGGTACTACGAGCAAGAGTTGTTTTCTGGTAAGAAGAGTCACTATTGCGCTACCATTGCCATACACAGGACTAATAGCACTGGCGTCTGTTCTCAGCAAGTACAGTGTAGTGGACTGAAGAGGATCTACTGTTCTTGTCAGGTTCCTAAGCAGAATTGAACTAGATATGGCCGTGTATGTAGGAAGCACAGTTCTTTTGTTCTGAGGAAGCTCGCTTTTCGGACCCCATAGGAAACACAGTAGAGTAGAAGAGTGCTCTTTTCTCAAAAGCAGAGTGTGTTTCTTTTAAGGCGAGCTAGCGTTTGTTTCCCAGTCCTAAATGGATTTGAGTCACATGCAGATTTTGTCTTACGAGCAAGAGTTGTTTTCTGGTAAGACGAGTCACTATTGTGCTCCAGTTGCCATACACAGTGAAAATAGCACTCGCGGCTGTTCCCCGCAAGTACAGTGTTTTGGACTGAAGAGGAGCTACTGTTCTTGTCAGTTTCCTAAGCAGAGTTGAACTAGATATGGCCCGTGTGTGTAGGAAGCACAGATCTTTTGTTCTGAGCAAACTCACTGTTTGGACCCCATAGGAAACACAGTAGAGTAGAAGAGTGCTCTTTTCTCTAAAGCAGAGTGTGTTTCTTGTAAGGCGAGCTAGCGTTTGTTTCTCAGTCCCAAATGGAGTGGAATCACATGCAGTTTCTGGTCCTACGAGCAAGAGTTGTTTTCTGGTAAGGAAAGTCACTATTGCGCTCCCATTGCCATACACAGTGCAAATAGCTCTCCCGTCTGTTCCCAGCAAGTACAGTGTATTGGACTGAAAAGGAGCTACTTTTCTTCTCAGTTTCCTAAGCAGAGTTGAACTAGATATGGCCCGTGTTTGTAGGAAGTACAGTTCTTTTTTTCTGAGCAAGCTCACTGTTCTGGCCCTATAGGAAACACAGTAGAGTAGAAGAGTGCTCTTTTCTCAAAAGCAGAGTGTGTTTCTTGTAAGGTAAGCTCGCGTTTTTTTCCTAGTCCTAAATGGAGTTGAATCACATGCAGTTTCTGGTCCTACTAGCAAGAGATGTTTTCTGGTAAGGAAAGTCACTATTGCGCTCCCATTGCCATACACAGTGCAAATAGCACTCGCGTCTGATCCCAGCAAGTACAGTGTATCGGATTGAAGAGGAGCTACTGTTCTTGTCAGTTTCCTAAGCAGAGTTGAACTAGATATGGCCCGTGTGTATAGGAAGCTCAGTTCTTATGTTCTGAGCAAGCTCACTGTTCTGGCCCTTTAGGAAACACAGTAGAGTAGAAGAGTGCTCTTTTCTCTAAAGCACAGTGTGTTTCTTGTAGGGCAATCTAGCGTTTGTTTCCTAGTCCCAAATGGAGTTGAATCACATGCAGTTTCTGGTCCTACGAACAAGAGTTGTTTTCTGGTTAGGAAAGTCACTATTGCGCTCCCATTGCCATACACAGTGCAAATAGCACTCGCGTCTGTTCCCAGCAAGTACAGTGTTGGACTGAAGAAGAGCTACTGTTCTTGTCAGGTTTCTAAGCAGAGTTGAACTAGATATGGTCTGTGCGTGTAGGAAGCACAGTTCTTTTGTTCTGAGCAAGCTCACTGTTTGGACCCCATAGGAAACACAGTAGACTAGAAGAGTGCTCCTTTCTCTAAAGCAGAGTGTGTTTCTTGTAAGGCGAGGTAGCGTTTGTTTCCCAGTCCTAAATGGAGTTGAATCTCATGAAGTTTCTGGTACTATGAGCAAGAGTTGTTTTCTGGTAAGGAAAGTCACTATTGCGCTGCCATTGCCATAAACAGGACAAATAGCACTGGCGTCTGTTGCCAGCAAGTACAGTGTATTGGACTGAAGAGGATCTACTGTTCTTGTCAGGTTCCTAAGCAGACTTGAACTAGATATGGCCGTGTGTATAAGAAGCACAATTTTTTTTGTTCTGAGCAAGCTCACTGTTTGGACCCCATAGGAAACACAGTAGAGTAGAAGAGTGCTCTTTTCTCAAAAGCAGACTGTGTTTCTTGTAAGGCAAGCTAGCGTTTGTTTCCCAGTCCTAAATGTAGTTGAATCACATGCAGTTTCTGGTCCTAGGAGCAAGAGTTGTTTTCTGGAAAGGAAAGTCACTATTGCGCTCCCATTGCCATACTCAGTGCAAATAGCAGTCCCGTCTGTTCCTTGCAAGTACAGTGTATTGGACTGAAGAGGAGCTACTGTTCTTCTCAGTTTCCTAAGCAGAGTTGAACTAGATATGCCCCGTGTGTGATTGAAGCACAGTTCTTTTGTTCTGAGGAAGCTCATTGTTCTGGCCCTATGGGAAACACAGTAGATTAGAAGAGTGTTCTTTTCTCAAAAGCAGAGTGTGTTTCTTGTAAGGCGAGCTAGAGTTTGTTTCCCAGTCCTAAATGTAGTTGAGTCAAATGCAGTTTTTTGTCCTATGAGCAAGAGTTGTTTTCTGGTAAGACGAGACACTATTGTGCTCCAATTGCCCTACAAAGTGCAAATAGCACTCGTGTCTGTTCCCAGCAAGTACAGTGTATTGGACTGAAGAGGATCTACTGTTCTTTTTAGTTTCTTAAGCAGATTTGAACTAGATATGGCCCATGTGTGTAGGAAGCACAGTTCTTTTGTTCTGAGCAAGCTCACTGTTTGGACCCCATAGGAAACACAGTAGAGTAGAAGAGTGCTCTTTTCTAAAAAGCAGAGTGTGTTTCATGTAAGGTGAGGTAGCATTTGTTTCCCAGTCATAAATGGACTTGAATCACATGCACATTCTGGTCCTACGAGCAAGAGTTGTTTTCTGGTAAGGAAAGACCTTATTGCGCTCCCTTTGCCATATACAGTGCAAATAGCACTCTCGTCTGTTCCCCGCAAGTACAGTGTATCAGACTGAAGAGGAGCTACTGTTCTTGTCAGTTTCTTAAGCAGAGTTGAACCACATATGGCCTGTGTGTAGGAAGCACAGTTTTTTTGTCCTGAGCAAGCTCACTCTTCTGGCCCTATAGGAAACACAGTAGAGTAGAAGAGTGCTCTTTTCTCTAAAGCAGAGTGTGTTTCTTGTAAGGCGAGGTAGCGTTTGTTTCCCAGTCCTAAATGGAGTTGAAACACATGCAGTTTCTGGTCCTACGAGCAACAGTTGTTTTATGGTAAGAATAGTCAATATTGCGCTGCCATTGCCATACACAGGACAAATAGCACTGGCGTTTGTTCCCAGCAAGTACAGTGTATTGGACTAAAGGGGATCTACTGTTCTTGTCAGGTTCCTAAGCAGGGTTGAACTAGATATGGCCCGTGTGTGTAGGAAGCATAGTTATCATGTTCTGAGGAAGCTCACTGTTCTGGCCCTATAGGGAACACAGTAGAGTAGAAGAGTTCTCTTTTCTCAAAAGCAGAGTGTGTTTCTTGTAAGGCAAGCTAGCGTTTTTTTCCCAGTCCTAAATGAAGTTGAATCCCATGCAGTTTCTGGTCCTACGAGCAAGAGTTGTTTTCTGGTAAGGAAAGTCACTATTGCGCTCCCATTGCCATACACAGTGCAAATAGCACTCGCGTCTGATGCCAGCAGGTACAGTGTATCGGACTGAAGAGGAGCTACTGTTCATGTCAGTTTCCTAAGCAGAGTTGAACTAGATATGGCCCGTGTGTGTAGGCAGCACAGTTTTTTTGTTCTGAGAAAGCTCACCGTTCTGGCCCTATGGGAAACACAGTAGAGTAGAAGAGTGCTCTTTTCTCAAAAGCAGAGTGTGTTTCTTGTAAGGCGAGCTAGAGTTTGTTTCCCAGTCCTAAATGGAGTTGAGTCACATGCAGTTTTTTGTCCTATGAGCAACAGTTGTTTTCTGGTAAGAAGAGTCACTATTGCGCTGCCATTGCCATACACAGGACAAATAGCACTGGCGTCTGTTCCCAGCAAGTACAGTGTATTGGACTATAGAGGATCTACTGTTCTTGTCAGGTTCCTAAGCAGAATTGAACTAGATATGGCTGTGTGTGTAGGAAGCACAGTTCTTTTGTTCTGAGCATGCTCACTGTTCTGGCCCTATAGGAAACACAGTAGAGTAGAAGAGTGCTCTTTTCTCAAAAGCAGAGTGTGTTTCTTGAAAGGCGAGCTAGAGTTTGTTTCCCAGTCCTAAATGGAGTTGAGTCACATGCAGTTTTTTGTCCTATGAGCAACAGTTGTTTTCTGGTAAGAAGAGTCACTATTGCACTGCCATTGCCATACACAGGACAAATAGCACTGGCGTTCTTCCCAGCAAGTACAGTGTATTGGACTGAAGAGGATCTACTGTTCTTGTCAGGTTCCTAAGCAGACTTGAACTAGATATGGCCGTGTGTGTAGGAAGCACAGTTTTTTTGTTTTGAGCAAGCTCACTTTTCGGAACACCTAGGAAACACAGTAGAGTAGAAGAGTGCTCTTTTCTCAAAAGCAGAGTGTGTTTCTTGGAAGTCGAGCTAGCGTTTGTTTCCCAGTCCTAAATGGAGTTGAGTCACATGCAGTTTTTTGTCCTACGAGCAAGAGTTGTTTTCTGGTAAGACGAGTCACTATTGTGCTCCAATGCCATACACAGTGCAAATAGCACTCGCGTCTGTTCCCCGCAAGTACAGTGTATTGGACTGAAGAGGAGCTACTGTTCTTGTCAGTTTCCTAAGCAGAGTTGAACTAGGTATGGCCCGTGTGTAGGAAGCACAGTTCTTTTGTTCTGAGCAAGCTCACTGTTCTGGCCCTATAGGAAACACAATAGAATAGAAGAGTGCTCTTTTCCCTAAAGCAGAGTGTGTTTCTTGTAAGGCGAGCTAGCGTTTGTTTCCCAGTCCTAAATGGAGTTGAATCACATGCAGTTTCTAGTCCTACAAGCAAGAGTTGTTTTATGGTAAGAAGAGTCACTATTGCGCTGTCATTGCCATACACAGGACAAATAGCACTGGCGTCTGTTCCCAGAAAGTACAGTGTATTGGACTGAAGAGGATCTACTGTTCTTGTCAGGTTCCTAAGCAGAATTGAACTAGATATGGCCGTGTGTCTAGGAAGCACAGTTCTTTTGTTCTGAGCAAGCTCACTGTTCGGACCTCATAAGAAACACAGTAGAGTAGAAGAGTGCTCTTTTCTCAAAAGCAGAGTGTGTTTCTTGGAAGTTGAGCTAGCGTTTGTTTCCCAGTCCTAAATGGAGTTGAGTCACATGCAGTTTTTTGTCTTACGAGCAAGAGTTGTTTTCTGGCAAGACATGTCACTATTGTGCTCCAATTGCCATACACAGTGCAAATAGCACTCGCGTCTGTTCCCCGCAAGTACAGTGTATTGGACGGAAGAGGAGCTACTGTTCTTGTCAGTTTATTAGGCAGAGTTGAACTAGATATGGCCCGTGTGTGTAGGAAGCACAGTCCTTTTTTTCTGAGCAAGCTCACTGTTCGGACCCCATATTAAACACAGTAGAGTAGAAGAGTGCTCTTTTCTCTAAAGCAGAGTGTGTTTCTTGTAAGGTGAGCTAGCTTTTGTTTCCCAGTCCTAAATGGAGTTGAATCACATGCAGTTTCTGGTACTACGAGCAAGAGTTGTTTTCTGGTAAGAAGAGTCACTATTGCGCTACCATTGCCATACACAGGACTAATAGCACTGGCGTCTGTTCTCAGCAAGTACAGTGTAGTGGACTGAAGAGGATCTACTGTTCTTGTCAGGTTCCTAAGCAGAATTGAACTAGATATGGCCGTGTATGTAGGAAGCACAGTTCTTTTGTTCTGAGGAAGCTCGCTTTTCGGACCCCATAGGAAACACAGTAGAGTAGAAGAGTGCTCTTTTCTCAAAAGCAGAGTGTGTTTCTTTTAAGGCGAGCTAGCGTTTGTTTCCCAGTCCTAAATGGATTTGAGTCACATGCAGATTTTGTCTTACGAGCAAGAGTTGTTTTCTGGTAAGACGAGTCACTATTGTGCTCCAGTTGCCATACACAGTGAAAATAGCACTCGCGGCTGTTCCCCGCAAGTACAGTGTTTTGGACTGAAGAGGAGCTACTGTTCTTGTCAGTTTCCTAAGCAGAGTTGAACTAGATATGGCCCGTGTGTGTAGGAAGCACAGATCTTTTGTTCTGAGCAAACTCACTGTTTGGACCCCATAGGAAACACAGTAGAGTAGAAGAGTGCTCTTTTCTCTAAAGCAGAGTGTGTTTCTTGTAAGGCGAGCTAGCGTTTGTTTCTCAGTCCCAAATGGAGTGGAATCACATGCAGTTTCTGGTCCTACGAGCAAGAGTTGTTTTCTGGTAAGGAAAGTCACTATTGCACTCCCATTGCCATACACAGTGCAAATAGCACTCTTGTCTGTTCCCAGCAAATACAGTGTATCCGACTGAAGAGGAGCTACTGTTCTTGTCAGTTTCCTAAGCAGAGTTGAACTAGATATGGCCCGTGTGTAGGAAGCACAGTTCTTTTGTTCTAAGCAAGCTCACTGTTCGGACCCTATAGGAAACACAGTAGAGTAGAAGAGTGCTCTTTTCTCTAAAGCAGAGTGTGTTTCTTGTAAGGTGAGCTAGCTTTTGTTTCCCAGTCCTAAATGGAGTTGAATCACATGCAGTTTCTGGTCCTACGAGCAAGAGTTGTTTTCTGGTAAGAAGAGTCACTATTGCGCTACCATTGCCATACACAGGACTAATAACACTGGCGTCTGTTCTCAGCAAGTACAGTGTAGTGGACTGAAGAGGATCTACTGTTCTTGTCAGGTTCCTAGGCAGAATTGAACTAGATATGGCCATGTGTGTAGGAAGCACAGTTCTTTTGTTCTGAGGAAGCTCGCTTTTCGGACCCCATAGGAAACACAGTAGAGTAGAAGAGTGCTCTTTTCTCAAAAGCAGAGTGTGTTTCTTGTAAGGCGAGCTAGCGTTTGTTTCCCAATCCTAAATGGATTTGAATCACATGCAGATTTTGTCCTACGAGCAAGAGTTGTTTTCTGGTTAGGAAAGTCACTATTGCGCTCCCATTGCAATACACAGTGCAAATAGCACTCGCGTCTGTTCCCAGCAAGTACAGTGTTGGACTGAAGAAGAGCTACTGTTCTTGTCAGGTTTCTAAGCAGAGTTGAACTAGATATGGTCTGTGCCTGTAGGAAGCACAGTTCTTTTGTTCTGAGCAAGCTCACTGTTTGGACCCCATAGGAAACACAGTAGACTAGAAGAGTGTTCCTTTCTCTAAAGCAGAGTGTGTTTCTTGTAAGGCGAGGTAGCGTTTGTTTCCCAGTCCTAAATGGAGTTGAATCCCATGAAGTTTCTGGTACTATGAGCAAGAGTTGTTTTCTGGTAAGGAAAGTCACTATTGCGCTGCCATTGCCATAAACAGGACAAATAGCACTGGCGTCTGTTGCCAGCAAGTACAGTGTATTGGACTGAAGAGGAGCTACTGTTCTTGTCAGGTTCCTAAGCAGACTTGAACTAGATATGGCCGTGTGTATAGGAAGCACAATTTTTTTTGTTCTGAGCAAGTTCACTGTTTGGACCCCATAGGAAACACAGTAGAGTAGAAGAGTGCTCTTTTCTCAAAAGCAGACTGTGTTTCTTGTAAGGCGAGCTAGCGTTTGTTTCCCAGTCCTAAATGTAGTTGAATCACATGCAGTTTCTGGTCCTACGAACAAGAGTTGTTTTCTGGAAAGGAAAGTCACTATTGCGCTCCCATTGCCATACTCAGTGCAAATAGCAGTCCCGTCTGTTCCTAGCAAGTACAGTGTATTGGACTGAAGAGGAGCTACTGTTCTTCTCAGTTTCCTAAGCAGAGTTGAACTAGATAGGCCCCGTGTGTGATTGAAGCACAGTTATTTTGTTCTGAGGAAGCTCATTGTTCTGGCCCTATGGGAAACACAGTAGATTAGAAGAGTGTTCTTTTCTCAAAAGCAGAGTTTGTTTCTTGTAAGGTGAGCTAGAGTTTGTTTCCCAGTCCTAAATGTAGTTGAGTCAAATGCAGTTTTTTGTCCTATGAGCAAGAGTTGTTTTCTGGTAAGACAAGACACTATGGTGCTCCAATTGCCCTACAAAGTGCCAATAGCACTCGTGTCTGTTCCCAGCAAGTACAGTGTATTGGACTGAAGAGGATCTACTGTTCTTTTTAGTTTCTTAAGAAGATTTGAACTAGATATGGCCCATGTGTGTAGGAAGCACAGTTCTTTTGTTCTGAGCAAGCTCACTGTTTGGACCCCATAGGAAACACAGTAGAGTAGAAGAGTGCTCTTTTCTCAAAAGCAGAGTGTGTTTCATGTAAGGCGAGGTAGCATTTGTTTCCCAGTCATAAATGGAGTTGAATCACATGCACATTCTGGTCCTATGAGCAAGAGTTGTTTTCTGGTAAGGAAAGACCCTATTGCGCTCCCATTGCCATATACAGTGCAAATAGCACTCGCGTCTGTTCCCCGCAAGTACAGTGTATCGGACTGAAGAGGAGCTACTGTTCTTGTCAGTTTCTTAAGCAGAGTTGAACTAGATATGGCCCGTGTGTAGGAAGCACAGTTCTTTTGTCCTGAGCAAGCTCACTCTTCTGGCCCTATAGGAAACACAGTAGAGTAGAAGAGTGCTCTTTTCTCTAAAGCAGAGTGTGTTTCTTGTAAGGTGAGCTAGCTTTTGTTTCCCAGTCCTAAATGGAGTTGAATCACATGCAGTTTCTGGTCCTACGAGCAAGAGTTGTTTTCTGGTAAGAAGAGTCACTATTGTGCTCCCATTGCCATACACAGTGCAAATAGCACTCGCGTCTGTTCCCAGCAAGTACAGTGTTGGACTGAAGAGGAGCTACTGTTCTTGTCAGTTTCCTAAGCAGAGTTGAACTACATATGGCCCGTGTGTTTAGGAAGCACAGTTCTTTTGTTCTGAGCAAGCTCACTGTTCGGACCCAATAGGAAACACAGTAGAGTGGAAGAGTGCTCTTTTCTCAAAAGCAGAGTGTGTTTCTTGTAAGGCAAGCTAGCATTTGTTTCCCAGTCCTAAATCGTGTTGAATTACATGCAGTTTCTGGTCCTAAGAGCAAGAGTTGTTTTCTGGTAAGAAGAGTCACTATTGTGCTCCCATTGTCATACACAGGGCAAATAGCACTGGCGTCTGTTACCAGCCAGCACACTGTATTGGACTGAAGAGGATCTATTTTTTTGTCAGTTTCCTAAGCAGAGTTGAACTGGATATAGCCCGTGTGTGTAGGAAGCACAGTTCTTTTGTTCTGAGCAAGCTCACTGTTCTGGCCCTATAGGAAACACAATAGAGTAAAGAGTGCTCTTTTCTCAAAAGCAGAGTGTGTTTCTTGTAAGACGACCTTGCTTTTTTTTCCCAGTCCTAAATGGAGTTGAATCTCATGCAGTTTCTGGTTTTTCGAGCAAGGGTTGTTTTCTGGTAAGAAGAGTCACTATTGAGCTCACATTGTCATTCACAGGGCAAATAGCACTGGCGTCGGTTCCCAGCATGTACAGTGTATTAGACTGAAGAGGAGCTACTGTTCTTGTCAGTTTCCTAAGCAGAGTGGAACTAGATATGGCCCGTGTGTGTAGGAAGCACAGTTCTTTTGTTCTGAGCAAGCTTACTTTTCAGACCCCATAGGAAACACAGTAGAGTAGAAGAGTGCTCTTTTCTCAAAAGCAGAGTGTGTTTCTTTTAAGGCGAGCTAGTGTTTGTTTACCAGTCCTAAATGGAGTTGAATCCCATGCAGTTTCTGGTCCAATGAGCAAGAGTAGTTTTCTGGTAAGAAGAGTCACTATTGCGCTCCCATTGTCATAAACTGGGCAAATAGCACTGTCGTCTGTTCCCAGCATTTACAGTGTATTTGACTGAAGAGGATCTACTGTTCTTGTCAGTTTCCTAAGCAGAATTGAACTAGATATGGCCGTGTGTGTAGGAAGCACAGTTCTTTTGTTCTGAGCAAGCTCACTGTTCGGACCCCATAGGAAACACAGTAGAGTAGAAGAGTACACTTTTCTCAAAAGCAGAGTGTGTTTCTTGTAAGGCGAGCTAGCGTTTGTTTTCCAGTCCTAAATGGAGTTGAATCACATGCAGTTTCTGGTCCTACGAGCAAGAGTTTTTTCTGCTAAGAAGAGTCACTATTGCGCTCCCATTGTCATACACAGGGCAAATAGCACTGGCGTCTGTTCCCAGCATGTACAGTGTATTGGACTGAAGAGGATCTACTGTTCTTGTCAGTTTCCTAAGTAGAATTGAACTAGATATGGCCATGTGTGTAGGAAGCACAGTTCTTTTGTTCAGAGCAAGCTCACTGTTCGGACCTCATAGGAAACACAGTAGAGTAGAAGAGTGCTCTTTTCTCAAAAGCAGAGTGTGTTTCTTGTAAGGCGAGCTAGCATTTGTTTCACAGTCCTAAATGGAGTTGAATCACATGCAGTTGTTGGTCCCAGGAGCAAGAGTTGTTTTCTGGTAAGGAAAGTCACTATTGCGCTCCCATTGCCATACACAGTACAAAT
Source organism: Peromyscus eremicus (assembly GCF_949786415.1). NCBI lineage: Eukaryota > Metazoa > Chordata > Mammalia > Rodentia > Cricetidae > Peromyscus > Peromyscus eremicus. Next base: position 10,031 of record NW_026736789.1, on the reverse strand, counting down.
AGCACTCGCGTCTGTTGCCAGCAAGTACAGTGTATTGGACTGAAGAGGAGCTACTCTTCTTGTCTGTTTCCTAAGGAGAGTTGAACTAGATATGGCCCGTGTGTGTAGGAAGCACAGTTCTTTTGTTCTGAGCAAGCTTACTGTTCAGACCACATAGGAAACACAGTAGAGTAGAAGAGTGCTCTTTTCTCAAAAGCAGAGTGTGTTTCTTGTAAGGAGAGCTAGCGTTTGTTTCCCAGACCTAAATGGAGTTGAATCACATTCAGCTGTTGGTCTAACGAGCAAGAGTTGTTTTCTGGTAAGGAAAGTCACTATTGAGCTCCCATTGCCATACACAGTACAAATAGCACTCGCGTCTGTTGCCAGCAAGTACAGTGTATTGGACTGAAGAGGAGCTACTGTTCTTGTCAGTTTCCTAAGCACAGTTGAACGAGATATGGCCCGTGTGTGTAGGAAGCACAGTTCTTTTGTTCTGAGCAAGCTCTCTGTTCGGACCCAATAGGAAACACAGTAGAGTAGAAGAGTGCTCTTTTCTCAAAAGCAGAGTGTGTTTCTTGTAAGGCGAGCTACCATTTGTTTCCCAGTCCTAAATGGTGTTGAATCACATGCAGTTTCTGGTCCTAAGAGCAAGAGTTGTTTTCTGGTAAGAATAGTCACTCTTGTGCTCCCATTGTCATACCCAGGGCAAATAGCACTGGCGTCTATTCCCAGCCTGTACACTGTATTGGACTGAAGAGGATCTATTGTTCTTGTCAGTTTCCTAAGCAGAGTTGAACTAGATATAGCCCGTGTGTGTAGGAAGCACAGTTCTTTTTTTCTGAGCAAGCTCACTGTTCTGGCCCTATAGGAAGCACAATAGAGTAGAAGAGTGCTCTTTTCTCAAAAGCAGAGTGTGTTTCTTGTAAGGCGACCTAGCTTTTTTTTCCCAGTCATAAATGGAGTTGAATCACATGCAGTTTCTGGATTTTCGAGCTAGAGTTGTTTTCTTGTAAGAAGAGTAACTATTGCGCTCCCATTGTCATACACAGTGCAAATAGCACTGGCGACTGTTCCCAGCATGTACAGTGTATTGGACTGAAGAAGATCTACTGTTCTTGTAAGTATGCTAAGCAGAATTGAACTAGATATGGCCGTGTGTGTAGGAAGCACAGTTCTTTTGTTCTGAGGAAGCTCAATGTTCTGGCCCTATAAGAAACACAGTAGAGTAGAAGAGTGCTCTTTTCTCAAAAGCAGAGTGTGTTTCTTGTAAGGCGAACTAGCGTTTGTTTCCCATCCCTAAATGGAGTTGAAACACATGCAGTTTCTGGTCCTATGGTCAAGAGTTGTTTTCTGGTAAGAAGAGTCACTATTGCGTTCCCATTGTCATTCACAGGGCAAATAGCACTGGCGTCTGTTCCCAGCATGTACAGTGTATTGGACTGAGGAGGATCTACTGTTCTTGTCAGTTTCCTAAGCAGAGTTGAACTAGATATGGCCCGTGTGTGTAGGAAGCACAGTTCTTTTGTTCTGAGCAAGCTCACTGTTCGGACCCAATAGGAAACACAGTAGAGCAGAAGAGTGCTCTTTTCTCAAAAGCAGAGTGTGTTTCTTGTAAGGCGAGCTACCACTTGTTTCCCAGTCCTAAATGGTGTTGAATCACATGCAGTTTCTGGTCCTAAGAGCAAGAGTTGTTTTCTGGTAAGAAGAGTCACTATTGTGCTCCCATTGTCATACACAGGGCAAATAGCACTGGCGTCTGTTCCCAGCCTGTACACTTTATTGGACTGAAGAGGATCTATTTTTCTTGTCAGTTTCCTAAGCAGAGTTGAACTGGATATAGCCCGTGTGTGCAGGAAGCACAGTTCTTTTGTTCTGAGCAAGCTCACTGTTCTGGCCCTATAGGAAACACAATAGAGTAAAGAGTGCTCTTTTCTCAAAAGCAGAGTGTGTTTCTTGTAAGACGACCTAGCTTTTTTTTTCCCAGTCCTAAATGGAGTTGAATCACATGCAGTTTATGGTTTTTCGAGCAAGGGTTGTTTTCTGGTAAGAAGAGTCACTATTGCGCTCACATTGTCATACATAGTGCAAATAGCACTCGTGTCGGTTCCCAGCATGTACAGTGTATTGGACTGAAGAGGAGCTACTGTTCTTGTCAGTTTCCTAAGCAGAGTGGAACTAGATATGGCCCGTGTGTGTAGGAAGCACAGTTCTTTTGTTCTGAGCAAGCTTACTGTTCAGACCCCGTAGGAAACACAGTAGAGTAGAAGAGTGCTCTTTTCTCAAAAGCAGAGTGTGTTTCTTTTAAGGCGAGCTAGTGTTTGTTTACCAGTCCTAAATGGAGTTGAATCCCATGCAGTTTCTGGTCCAATGAGCAAGAGTTGTTTTCTGGTAAGAAGAGTCACTATTGCGCTCCCATTGTCATACACTGGGCAAATAGCACTGTCGTCTGTTCCCAGCATGTACAGTGTATTTGACTGAAGAGGATCTACTGTTCTTGTCAGTTTCCTAAGCAGAATTGAACTAGATATGGCCGTGTGTGTAGGAAGCACAGTTCTTTTGTTCTGAGCAAGCTCACTGTTCGGATCCCATAGGAAACACAGTAGAGTAGAAGAGTACACTTTTCTCAAAAGCAGAGTGTGTTTCTTGTAAGGCGAGCTAGCGTTTGTTTTCCAGTCCTAAATGGAGTTGAATCACATGCAGTTTCTGGTCCTACGAGCAAGAGTTTTTTCTGCTAAGAAGAGTCACTATTGTGCTCCCATTGCCATACACAGTACAAATAGCACTCGCGTCTGTTGCCAGCAAGTACAGTGTATTGGACTGAAGAGGAGCTACTGTTCTTGTCAGTTTCCTAAGCACAGTTGAACTAGATATGATCGTGTGTGTAGGAAGCACAGTTCTTTTGTTCTGCGCAATCTCACTGTTCGGACCCAATAGGAAACACAGTAGAGTAGAAGAGTGCTCTTTTCTCAAAAGCAGAGTGTGTTTCTTGTAAAGCGAGCTACCATTTGTTTCCCAGGCCTAAATGGTGTTGAATCACATGCAGTTTCTGGTCCTAAGAGCAAGAGTTGTTTTCTGGTAAGAAGAGTCACTATTGTGCTCCCATTGTCATACACAGGGCAAATAGCACTGGCGTCTGTTCCCAGCCTGTACACTGTATTGGACTTAAGAGGATCTATTTTTCTTGTCAGTTTCCTAAGCAGAGTTGAATTAGATATACCCCGTGTGTGTAGGAAGCACAGGTCTTTTGTTCTGAGCAAGCTCACTGTTGTGGCCCTATAGGAAACACAATAGAGTAGATGAGTGCTCTTTTCTCAAAAGAAGAGTGTGTTTCTTGTAAGGCGACCTAGCTTTTTTTCCCCAGTCTTAAATGGAGTTGAATCACATGCAGTTTTTGGTTTTTTGAGCAAGAGTTGTTTTCTGGTAAGAAGAGTAACTATTGTGCTCCCATTTTCATACACAGGGCAAGTAGCACTGGCGACTGTGCCCAGCATGTACAGTGTATTGGACTGAAGAAGATCTACTGTTCTTGTCAGTTTGCTAAGCAGAATTGAACTAGATATGGCCGTGTGTGTAGGAAGCACAGTTCTTTACTTCTTAGGAAGCTCAATGTTCTGGCCCTATAGGAAACACAGTAGAGTAGAAGAGTGCTCTTTTCTCAAAAGCAGAGTGTGTTTCTTGTAAGGCGAGCTAGCATTTGTTTCCCAGTAATAAAAGGAGTTGAATCACATGCAGTTTCTCGTCCTACGAGCAAGAGTTGTTATCTGGTAAGAAGAGTCACTATTGCGTTCCCATTGTCATTCACAGGGCAAATAGCACTTGCGTCTTTTCCCAGCATGTACAGTGTATTGGACTGAAGAGGATCTACTGTTCTTGTCAGTTTCCTAAGGAGAGTTGAACTAGATATGTCCCGTGTGTGTAGGAAGCACAGTTCTTTTGTTCTGAGCAAGCTCACTGTTCTGGCCCTATAGGAAACACAGTAGAGTAGAAGAGTATTCTTTTCTCAAAAGCAGAGTGTGTTTCTTGTAAGGAGAGCTAGCGTTTGTTTCCCAGTCCTAAATGGAGTTGAATCACATGTAGTTGTTGGTACCACGAGCAAGAGTTGTTTTCTGGTAAGGAAAGTCACTATTGCGCTCTCATTGCCATACACAGTGCAAATAGCACTCGCGTCTTTTCCCATCAACTACAGTGTATTGGACTGAAGAGGAGCTACTGTTCTTGTCAGTTTCCTAAGCAGAGTTGAACTAGATATGGCCCGTGTGTGTAGGAAGCACAGTTCTTTTGTTCTGAGCAAGCTCACTGTTCGGACCCCATAGAAAACACTGTAGAGTAGAAGAGTGCTCTTTTATCAAAAGCAGAGTGTGTTTTTTGTAAGGCGAGCTAGCGTTTGTTTCCCAGTCCTAAATGGTGTTGAATCACATGCACTTTCTGGTCCTAAGAGCAAGAGTTGTTTTCTGGTAAGAAGAGTCACTATTGTGCTCCCATTTTCATACACAGGGCAAATAGCACTGGCGTCTGTTCCCAGCCTGTACACTGTATTGGACTGAAGAGGATCTATTGTTCTTGTCATTTTCCTAAGCAGAGTTGAACTAGATATAGCCCGTGTGTGTAGGAAGCACAGTTCTTTTGTTCTGAGCAAGCTCACTGTTCTGGCCCTATAGGAAACCCAATAGAGTAGAAGAGTGCTCTTTTCTCAAAAGCAGAGTGTGTTTCTTGTAAGGCTACCTAGCTTTTTTTTCCCAGTCCAAAATGGAGTTGAATAACATGCAGTTTCTGGTTTTTCGAGCAAGAGTTGTTTTCTGATAAGAAGAGTAACTATTGCGCTCCCATTGTCATACACAAGGCAAATAGCACTGGCGACTGTTCCCAGCATGTACAGTGTATTGGACTGAGGAGGATCTACTGTTCTTGTCAGTTGGCTAAGCAGAATTGAACTAGATATGGCCGTGTGTGTAAAAAGCACAGTTCTTTTCTTCTGAGGAAGCTCACTGTTCAAACCCCATAGGAAACACAGTAGAGTAGAAGAGTGCTCTTTTCTCAAAAGCAGAGTGTGTTTCTTGTAAGGTGAGCTAGCGTTTGTTTCCCAGTCGTAAATGGAGTGGAATCCCATGCAGTTTCTGGTCCTATGAGCAAGAGTCGTTTTCTGGTAAGAAGAATCACTATTGCGTTCCCTTTGTCATACACAGGGCAAATAGCACTAGCGTCTGTTCCCAGCATTTACAGTGTATTGGACTGAAGAGGATCTACTGTTCTTGTCAGTATCCTAAGTAGAATAGAACTAGATATGGCCCTGTGTGTAGGAAGCACAGTTCTTTTGTTCAGAGCAAGCTCACTGTTCAGACCTCATAGGAAACACAGTAGAGTAGAAGAGTGCTCTTTTTTCAAAAGCAGAGTGTGTTTCTTGTAAGGCGAGCTAGCATTTGTTTCACAGTCCTAAATGGAGTTGAATCACATGCAGTTTCTGGTCCTTCGAGCAAGAGTTGTTTTCTGGTAAGAAGAGTCACTATTGTGCTCCCATTGACATACAAAGGGCAAATAGCCCTGGCGTCTGTTCCCAGCATGTACAGTGTATTGGACTGAAGAGGATCTATTGTTCTTGTCTGTTTCCTAAGGAGAGTTGAACTAGATATGGCCCCTGTGTGTAGGAAGCACAGTTCTTTTGTTCTGAGCAAGCTCACTGTTCTGGCCCTATAGGAAACACAGTAGAGTAGAAGAGTGCTCTTTTCTCAAAAGCAGAGTGTGTTTCTTGTAAGGAGAGCTAGCGTTTGTTTCCCAGACCTAAATGGAGTTGAATCACATGCAGCTGTTGGTCTCACGAGCAAGAGTTGTTTTCTGGTAAGGAAAGTCACTATTGAGCTCCCATTGCCATACACAGTACAAATAGCACTCGCGTCTGTTGCCAGCAAGTACAGTGTATTGGACTGAAGAGGAGCTACTGTTCTTGTCAGTTTCCTAAGCACAGTTGAACTAGATATGGCCCGTGTGTGTAGGAAGCACAGTTCTTTTGTTCTGAGCAAGCTCACTGTTCGGACCCAATAGGAAACACAGTAGAGTAGAAGAGTGCTCTTTTCTCAAAAGCAGAGTGTGTTTCTTGTATGGCGAGCTACCATTTGTTTCCCAGTCCTAAATGGTGTTGAATCACATGCAGTTTCTGATCCTAAGAGCAAGAGTTGTTTTCTGGTAAGAAGAGTCACAATTGGGCTCCCATTGTCATACCCAGGGCAAATAGCACTGGCGTCTATTACCAGCCTATACACTGTATTGGACTGAAGAGGATCTATTGTTCTTGTCAGTTTCCTAAGCAGAGTTGAACTAGATATAGCCCGTGTGTGTAGGAAGCATAGTTCTTTTTTTCTGAGCAAGCTCACTGTTCTGGCCCTATAGGAAGCACAATAGAGTACAAGAGTGCTCTTTTCTCAAAAGCAGAGTGTGTTTCTTGTAAGGCGACCTAGCTTTTTTTTCCCAGTCCTAAATGGAGTTGAATCACATGCAGTTTCTGGATTTTCGAGCAAGAGTTGTTTTCTTGTAAGAAGAGTAACTATTGCGCTCCCATTGTCATACACAGGGCAAATAGCGCTAGCGACTGTTCCCAGCATGTACAGTGTATTGGCCTGGATAAGATCTACTGTTCTTGTCAGTATGCTAAGCAGAATTGAACTAGATATGGCCGTGTGTGTAGGAAGCACAGTTCTTTTGTTCTGAGGAAGCTCAATGTTCTGGCCCTATAAGAAACACAGTAGAGTAGAAGAGTGCTCTTTTCTCAAAAGCAGAGTGTGTTTCTTGTAAGGCGAACTAGCGTTTGTTTCCCATTCCTAAATGGAGTTGAAACACATGCAGTTTCTGGTCCTATGGTCAAGAGTTGTTTTCTGGTAAGAAGAGTCACTATTGCATTCCCATTGTCATTCACAGGGCAAATAGCACTGGCGTCTGTTCCCAGCATGTACAGTGTATTGGACTGAGGAGGATCTACTGTTCTTGTCAGTTTCCTAAGCAGAGTTGTACTAGATATGGCCCGTGTGTGTAGGAAGCACAGTTCTTTTGTTCTGAGCAAGCTTACTGTTCAGACCACATAGGAAACACAGTAGAGTAGAAGAGTGCTCTTTTCTCAAAAGCAGAGTGTGTTTCTTTTAAGGCGAGCTAGTGTTTGTTTCCCAGTCCCAAATGGAGTTGAATCACATGCAATTTTTGGTTCCACGAGCAAGAGTTGTTTTCTGGTAAGGAAAGTCACTATTGTGCTCCCATTGCCATACACAGTGCAAATAGCACTCGTGTCTTTTGCCAGCAACTACAGTGTATTGGACTGAAGAGGAGCTACTGTTCTTGTCAGTTGGCTAACCAGAATTGAACTAGATGTGGCCGTGTGTGTAGGAAGCACAGTTCTTTTCTTCTGAGCAAGCTCACTGTTCAAACCCCATAGGAAACACAGTAGAGTAGAAGAGTGCTCTTTTCGCAAAAGCAGAGTGTGTTTCTTGTAAGGCGAGCTAGCGTTTGTTTCCCAGTCCTAAATGGAGTTGAATCACATGCAGTTTCTGGTCCTACGAGCAAGAGTTTTTTCTGCTAAGAAGAGTCACTATTGTGCTCCCATTGCCATACACAGTACAAATAGCACTCGCGTCTGTTGCCAGCAAGTACAGTGTATTGGACTGAAGAGGAGCTACTGTTCTTGTCAGTTTCCTAAGCACAGTTGAACTAGATATGATCGTGTGTGTAGGAAGCACAGTTCTTTTGTTCTGCGCAATCTCACTGTTCGGACCCAATAGGAAACACAGTAGAGTAGAAGAGTGCTCTTTTCTCAAAAGCAGAGTGTGTTTCTTGTAAAGCGAGCTACCATTTGTTTCCCAGGCCTAAATGGTGTTGAATCACATGCAGTTTCTGGTCCTAAGAGCAAGAGTTGTTTTCTGGTAAGAAGAGTCACTATTGTGCTCCCATTGTCATACACAGGGCAAATAGCACTGGCGTCTGTTCCCAGCCTGTACACTGTATTGGACTTAAGAGGATCTATTTTTCTTGTCAGTTTCCTAAGCAGAGTTGAATTAGATATACCCCGTGTGTGTAGGAAGCACAGGTCTTTTGTTCTGAGCAAGCTCACTGTTGTGGCCCTATAGGAAACACAATAGAGTAGATGAGTGCTCTTTTCTCAAAAGAAGAGTGTGTTTCTTGTAAGGCGACCTAGCTTTTTTTCCCCAGTCTTAAATGGAGTTGAATCACATGCAGTTTTTGGTTTTTTGAGCAAGAGTTGTTTTCTGGTAAGAAGAGTAACTATTGTGCTCCCATTTTCATACACAGGGCAAGTAGCACTGGCGACTGTGCCCAGCATGTACAGTGTATTGGACTGAAGAAGATCTACTGTTCTTGTCAGTTTGCTAAGCAGAATTGAACTAGATATGGCCGTGTGTGTAGGAAGCACAGTTCTTTACTTCTTAGGAAGCTCAATGTTCTGGCCCTATAGGAAACACAGTAGAGTAGAAGAGTGCTCTTTTCTCAAAAGCAGAGTGTGTTTCTTGTAAGGCGAGCTAGCATTTGTTTCCCAGTAATAAAAGGAGTTGAATCACATGCAGTTTCTCGTCCTACGAGCAAGAGTTGTTATCTGGTAAGAAGAGTCACTATTGCGTTCCCATTGTCATTCACAGGGCAAATAGCACTTGCGTCTTTTCCCAGCATGTACAGTGTATTGGACTGAAGAGGATCTACTGTTCTTGTCAGTTTCCTAAGGAGAGTTGAACTAGATATGTCCCGTGTGTGTAGGAAGCACAGTTCTTTTGTTCTGAGCAAGCTCACTGTTCTGGCCCTATAGGAAACACAGTAGAGTAGAAGAGTATTCTTTTCTCAAAAGCAGAGTGTGTTTCTTGTAAGGAGAGCTAGCGTTTGTTTCCCAGTCCTAAATGGAGTTGAATCACATGTAGTTGTTGGTACCACGAGCAAGAGTTGTTTTCTGGTAAGGAAAGTCACTATTGCGCTCTCATTGCCATACACAGTGCAAATAGCACTCGCGTCTTTTCCCATCAACTACAGTGTATTGGACTGAAGAGGAGCTACTGTTCTTGTCAGTTTCCTAAGCAGAGTTGAACTAGATATGGCCCGTGTGTGTAGGAAGCACAGTTCTTTTGTTCTGAGCAAGCTCACTGTTCGGACCCCATAGAAAACACTGTAGAGTAGAAGAGTGCTCTTTTATCAAAAGCAGAGTGTGTTTTTTGTAAGGCGAGCTAGCGTTTGTTTCCCAGTCCTAAATGGTGTTGAATCACATGCACTTTCTGGTCCTAAGAGCAAGAGTTGTTTTCTGGTAAGAAGAGTCACTATTGTGCTCCCATTTTCATACACAGGGCAAATAGCACTGGCGTCTGTTCCCAGCCTGTACACTGTATTGGACTGAAGAGGATCTATTGTTCTTGTCATTTTCCTAAGCAGAGTTGAACTAGATATAGCCCGTGTGTGTAGGAAGCACAGTTCTTTTGTTCTGAGCAAGCTCACTGTTCTGGCCCTATAGGAAACCCAATAGAGTAGAAGAGTGCTCTTTTCTCAAAAGCAGAGTGTGTTTCTTGTAAGGCTACCTAGCTTTTTTTTCCCAGTCCAAAATGGAGTTGAATAACATGCAGTTTCTGGTTTTTCGAGCAAGAGTTGTTTTCTGATAAGAAGAGTAACTATTGCGCTCCCATTGTCATACACAAGGCAAATAGCACTGGCGACTGTTCCCAGCATGTACAGTGTATTGGACTGAGGAGGATCTACTGTTCTTGTCAGTTGGCTAAGCAGAATTGAACTAGATATGGCCGTGTGTGTAAAAAGCACAGTTCTTTTCTTCTGAGGAAGCTCACTGTTCAAACCCCATAGGAAACACAGTAGAGTAGAAGAGTGCTCTTTTCTCAAAAGCAGAGTGTGTTTCTTGTAAGGTGAGCTAGCGTTTGTTTCCCAGTCATAAATGGAGTGGAATCCCATGCAGTTTCTGGTCCTATGAGCAAGAGTCGTTTTCTGGTAAGAAGAGTCACTATTGCGTTCCCTTTGTCATACACAGGGCAAATAGCACTAGCGTCTGTTCCCAGCATTTACAGTGTATTGGA